>NW_028119889.1:0-121265 GCF_965119305.1 Pelophylax lessonae | reverse complement strand
ATGTTTTTGATATCTTCTAAAACCAATTCTTTAAAAGTTGTTACAAATCTGTTGTCATTAATTTGTGGATTAAAAATTGATTTATTTTTTAAAACACTGTGCTGAATATTGTGGTCGTTATTTGAACTATATTTTGTTTTGGCAGGATTTCCTAGAACATATTTCTTTATATTTAGTTTCCTTATGTATTTTTGAATCCCTACATATGTTTCGAATTTGTCTAAACTTTTTTTTGGTGCATATTTTAGACCTTTGTCTAGGACTTTTAGTTCTTCTTGTGTAAGGGTCTTGCCGCTTAAATTAAAAATCCCTTCGCCTATCTTTCTCTTTTTCCTTTTGTTTTCTCTGCCCTCCTCTGCATCCTCTCTTCTTTCTGTTCTTTGGGGTTTTGGTTCTTCTTTCTTTCTGGGAGAGTGGTTCTCTTTGCCTCTCTCTAAAAAAGGCTTCTTTTGGTCTTTTTCTTTCTTTCCCTTTTCTTGCTGTCTATTTCTCTCCTGTCTTCTTCTCTGTTTTCTCTTCTACCTTCTTCTCTATGGTCTCTTCTATCTTCATCTCTAAAATCCCTAAGGGGGGCATAATGGTTGTATGTTGGGATCGGGCTTCTTTCTCTTCTATAGTATTCTTGTGGATGATCCCTTCTTTCTCTTTGTCCATTATGTTGATAAGGTCTATTATTATAATTTTGTCTCCACTGTTGCGGCTTCTTTGCGCCAAGTATCGCAAACATATTCATGGCCCAATGGGAAGAAGAAGCAATCTACAAAGACAAACCCGCTGAATTGGTTCTCTACAACAGATTTATAGATGATGGCCTTCTATTTTGGAATGGACCGAAAGAAACATTGGAAGAATTCCTAAACAAATTAAACAATAATGAGAAAAACATCAAATTAACGTGGCATATCAGTGAAGAAGAAGTAACATATCTGGATTTACTCATTAAACAAGAAAATGAAAGAATTTATACTAAAACATACTTTAAAGAAGTCGATCGTAACAGCTACTTACCTGTCACAAGTTGCCACCACAAAAACTGGATCTGGAACATACCGAAAGGACAATTACTGAGGATAAAAAGGAATTGTATGAAAAATGAAGATTTCGAAGAACAAGCACAAATCCTTAGCCAGAGATTCACCAATAAAGGATATGAACAGGAATTTATTGAGAAAAAGATTGAAGAAGTAAAGAATATACAAAGAGGAGAACTATTAAAGAATAAAGAAAAAAATAACAAGTTTACAGATACTTTACCTATTATATTGGACTACAACACACAACACAAAACAGTAGAAAAGATAATAAAGAAACACTGGCATATTCTAAAAGCAGATAAACATTTAAAAGGAAATATTCCCGAAATACCAAAATTTGTCTATAGAAAAGCTCCTACAGTTAGAAACAAAATAGTAAAGAGCGTCGTAGATCCCCCAAAAAAGGCATTCTCGTTCTTCACAGGAAAAGGATTTTTTCCATGTAAAAGATGCTTTGCATGCCAAAAAACAAAATTATCTAATAAAAAGGTCTTGGAATTCAAAGCCACGAGTAATGGAAATAATTTCAAAATCAACGATTTTTTATGCTGCAATACAGAAGGAGCAGTATACGCACTAGAGTGTAGTTGTGGATTACAATACGTGGGCCGCACAAAAAGATTACTGCGAATTCGAATTAAAGAACATGTGAAAGGTATTATTAAGGGCAGTGACAAACACAATGTTTACAGACATTTTGCAAAATATCATCAAAAAGATCCAACACAACTGAAATTCTGGGGTATAGAACCCTATAAAAAACACTGGCGAGGTAGTCACAAAATCCGGACCCTTAGTAAAATGGAATCTAAATGGATTTTTAAGATGGATTCCTTTATCCCCAAAGGCTTAAACACAGAATTTGATCTTAATTGTTTTATTAGTGACTTTTAACCCCTTTTATATTCACATATACATTTTAATAATATTTTATTAAGAATATCCCTTTGCTTTATACGAAATAGAATCAATATACCAGACGTATATTTGAACTAAATTTGATATTCCGGACCTCTACATGATATAGTTTGTGATGCATCCCCTCCTCTGCAGACACTCCGAATTCGAGAAATGGTTCTCACAACATAACCTTGTCTTCCCTTTAATCAAACACATAGTTATTACCAGACACAATTAAAATTCAGTTTTTATGGAGACTCTTTGTTTTTAACTTGTTTTTAATGTATTTGTTTATAAAAATAAGTTTTAAAATGACGGAATTGAGCTAAGTTCTAACCCACTTCCGGGCTGCTAGTGAATATCACAAGTTAAGGAAGGGGCGGGTAATAAGCTATTCCTAGTAGTACACTGAATGGGCGGGCAGAAAAACAAAAAATGGCCGAAGGAGAACTTCCGCCAATAAGCAATACAATAGAACACTAAAAAATGGCGGCCGGTGCATATCCGGTTTCGCCGCTATTTAATGAACGTCACTCCAGCGATAACCACTCCCTGATGAAGTCACGTGACCTCGTGACGTAACGCGTAGGAGGAGCCGGAAGTGACGTTACAACGGAGCCCGATCTCCACAGCGGCGGCTGGTTTTTTGTTTACATGCTGAAGCAACATGCCTAAATTGTAAGTGTAAATTCTTATATTTTAATAAATGAGTTGGATATACTGCACCATGAATAGTCTTTGTCTCTGAGGCACACCAAAGACCGGACAAAGAGGATAGTATATAAAAAACGATCGAAACAAGAAAGCAGCTCCATTGAGCAAGAAAGGACCGGGATTGAGAGAAAGTGAGTCTTTCGTCTTTCGTTGAGCCTGGATAGATACCAAAAGGCAAATTTATCTTGCCTATAAGGTGAGAGGCTAGAGCACTCAGAGGTGATACACAAGGTGAAGGAGATCACAGTCACTAAATCGCATGAGTTAAGCACGGATATAAAAGAGGAACGTATTCACACAAGCCATTTTGGATTACTTTATATAATCTTTTTTTTGGACTATTTTATTTTAATATTTATACTTGAAGGATCGCAATTGAATTATTCACAGATATTATTTCCAGCACCATTTTTAAGAGAAAATTGCATGGAGCACTTTATTTTGAGCACAATATATATGTGTTTTTATTTATGAATCAGATTGAAGACCCACACTGAATTTATTCATTTATTTTTTGATATCACTGGTAAAGAAGTAACACTCCGATTGTTATTTATTTATTTATTCATTGATACACACCATACTCATATAATTATTTATTTTAAGAGATTCTCGACATTGATTGATTTTATACATTTGCACCTTTATCACCTTATTTTTTAAAATAAAATATAAATTTTATATTTATTACGCGGAGCACTTTGACAGCAAGAATTGTACACATCACTGCCATCAACCCAAATAGAAATTCATTAGAGCCTATCCCTGAAGCGCACCACTACTCTTAGAATTATATGATTTACTGCCTTAGTAACAGTCCCAGTGGCGCTGCAGCAGGGAGTCTCTAGCCATCTCAGACAGCGCAGGGATCACACACCCCCCGATTAATTGCATCCTGGTAAAACACTAGACACCGATCCCAGCAGCAGTCATGGAGGTGTTTGATTATGTAGAAGATAGAGAGATTAATTTGGAGGAGATCTTTAATATAGATAATCAGAGAAAAGAAAATGATATGGAAAGCCTAATCAGGAAATTAAGACACAATCTGGAGAAAAAAATAAGCCTATGGTGGGATATCAATACATTCGAGAAATACATCAAAGAAAAAATAGTTCCAAGAAGACTGAGATGGGAGGTACCAATTAACGACGGATTGGCCGACCAAGAATCTCTAGATGAGTGGTATAATTTCTTCAACGGTAAAGGTCTGGAACTAATACAATTCCTACTTAAAAGAAAACAAAGGAAATTAAAATATATCGAATCGTTAATAATGGAGTTGAAAACTCTATTGGAACCGTTCAAAGAAACCCAAGAATTTAAAAGACTAACAGCTCAAGTTAATAAAGATCTAAAAACGAAAGATAAAGATACACAACAAAGAAAAACGAAGAAATATATAAGAGATATGAACGATTACAAACTTGATCATGTATTTAAATGGCAGAGCCAAATCGGTATCAACGATCCCATTTCCACATTCTCAACACCTGAAAAAATGGTCAGAATGGAAGAAACAACAGATGAGGAATTTGAAGAAAGCGGAATAGAAAGATTAGAAATTAATGAACCTATTACACCTGAGACAAGAAATGAAGAATATTCACAAAGAACTACACCGCGGACCAATAGGAACGAAAGAAGCGACCAAAGAAATCCTGGATACAATAACCATGAACGACAAGAACGACCACAATACTACACTCCAAGGCAATCCAGAAATGAAGAAGGAAGGAGGGATTATAGAGAAGCAGACCCATATCGACAACCCTATCAAAATACACACCCTTACCCTCCCAGAAACCAGGATAGAGGGCAGAACTACACATACTATCCACCAAGACACCAAGAAAATAGATCCCCGAGAAGACCTAGATCCCCTCACAATTCATGGAATCGAAACTATCCTCCAAGGAAACCAGAACAAAGATCCCCCTATCATTCATGGAATAATAGTTATCCAACCAGAACTCCAAATGATAGAACACCGAATGGTTACAGAACACCACAAGACAACTGGAGAAAGCCGCAACAGTGGAGACAAAATTATAATAATAGACCTTATCAACATAATGGACAAAGAGAAAGAAGGGATCATCCACAAGAATACTATAGAAGAGAAAGAAGCCCGATCCCAACATACAACCATTATGCCCCCCTTAGGGATTTTAGAGATGAAGATAGAAGAGACCATAGAGAAGAAGGTAGAAGAGAAAACAGAGAAGAAGACAGGAGAGAAAATAGACAGCAAGAAAAGGGAAAGAAAGAAAAAGACCAAAAGAAGCCTTTTTTAGAGAGAGGCAAAGAGAACCACTCTCCCAGAAAGAAAGAAGAACCAAAACCCCAAAGAACAGAAAGAAGAGAGGATGCAGAGGAGGGCAGAGAAAACAAAAGGAAAAGAGAAAGATAGGCGAAGGGATTTTTAATTTAAGCGGCAAGACCCTTACACAAGAAGAACTAAAAGTCCTAGACAAAGGTCTAAAATATGCACCAAAAAAAAGTTTAGACAAATTCGAAACATATGTAGGGATTCAAAAATACATAAGGAAACTAAATATAAAGAAATATGTTCTAGGAAATCCTGCCAAAACAAAATATAGTTCAAATAACGACCACAATATTCAGCACAGTGTTTTAAAAAATAAATCAATTTTTAATCCACAAATTAATGACAACAGATTTGTAACAACTTTTAAAGAATTGGTTTTAGAAGATATCAAAAACATAAAAGTAAAGAAAATGGAAGAACCAAAAGCAATTCAAATAGGAATAAAGAAACTTGCAACCAGACAAGATGTAGTCATCAGACCGGCCGATAAAGGGGGAGGAATTGTCGTCCTAGCCAAAGAGAAATATCAAGAAACAGTAACGAATATGTTGAATGATGAAGACACATACACCAAACTACTAAGTAATCCGGTCTTCAAATATAAGAAGGAACTAGAACAATTAATACATCTCGGACTAAAAAAGAATATTTTGAATAAAAAGGAAGCAACATACTTAGTACCAGAATCGTGCAGAACACCAATTATATATGTATTACCGAAAATACACAAAGATAATGAAAATCCACCTCCAAGACCTATAGTAAACTGCATCGACTCATTAACAACAAGATTAGGACAATATATAGATACCTTTCTTCAACCGATCATTCCCCAGACAAAATCATACACAAAAGACACAAAACATATTTTACAAATTTTGGAAGAATTCCCACAACACAAAACACTGCAGATGGCGACAATTGATGTCGCATCCCTCTACACTATAATCAAGCACCATGAAGCATGCGAGGCGACAAAATGGGCACTAAGAAAATATACGGATTTAATATGTAAGCAAAGAAAGTTTTTAATTAAATGTTTGGATCTGTGTTTAAAAAAGAACTATTTTTGGTACCAAAATACCTATTATCACCAGAAAACAGGCGTTGCGATGGGCGCGAAATTTGCGCCAAGTATCGCAAACATATTCATGGCCCAATGGGAAGAAGAAGCAATCTACAAAGACAAACCCGCTGAATTGGTTCTCTACAACAGATTTATAGATGATGGCCTTCTATTTTGGAATGGACCGAAAGAAACATTGGAAGAATTCCTAAACAAATTAAACAATAATGAGAAAAACATCAAATTAACGTGGCATATCAGTGAAGAAGAAGTAACATATCTGGATTTACTCATTAAACAAGAAAATGAAAGAATTTATACTAAAACATACTTTAAAGAAGTCGATCGTAACAGCTACTTACCTGTCACAAGTTGCCACCACAAAAACTGGATCTGGAACATACCGAAAGGACAATTACTGAGGATAAAAAGGAATTGTATGAAAAATGAAGATTTCGAAGAACAAGCACAAATCCTTAGCCAGAGATTCACCAATAAAGGATATGAACAGGAATTTATTGAGAAAAAGATTGAAGAAGTAAAGAATATACAAAGAGGAGAACTATTAAAGAATAAAGAAAAAAATAACAAGTTTACAGATACTTTACCTATTATATTGGACTACAACACACAACACAAAACAGTAGAAAAGATAATAAAGAAACACTGGCATATTCTAAAAGCAGATAAACATTTAAAAGGAAATATTCCCGAAATACCAAAATTTGTCTATAGAAAAGCTCCTACAGTTAGAAACAAAATAGTAAAGAGCGTCGTAGATCCCCCAAAAAAGGCATTCTCGTTCTTCACAGGAAAAGGATTTTTTCCATGTAAAAGATGCTTTGCATGCCAAAAAACAAAATTATCTAATAAAAAGGTCTTGGAATTCAAAGCCACGAGTAATGGAAATAATTTCAAAATCAACGATTTTTTATGCTGCAATACAGAAGGAGCAGTATACGCACTAGAGTGTAGTTGTGGATTACAATACGTGGGCCGCACAAAAAGATTACTGCGAATTCGAATTAAAGAACATGTGAAAGGTATTATTAAGGGCAGTGACAAACACAATGTTTACAGACATTTTGCAAAATATCATCAAAAAGATCCAACACAACTGAAATTCTGGGGTATAGAACCCTATAAAAAACACTGGCGAGGTAGTCACAAAATCCGGACCCTTAGTAAAATGGAATCTAAATGGATTTTTAAGATGGATTCCTTTATCCCCAAAGGCTTAAACACAGAATTTGATCTTAATTGTTTTATTAGTGACTTTTAACCCCTTTTATATTCACATATACATTTTAATAATATTTTATTAAGAATATCCCTTTGCTTTATACGAAATAGAATCAATATACCAGACGTATATTTGAACTAAATTTGATATTCCGGACCTCTACATGATATAGTTTGTGATGCATCCCCTCCTCTGCAGACACTCCGAATTCGAGAAATGGTTCTCACAACATAACCTTGTCTTCCCTTTAATCAAACACATAGTTATTACCAGACACAATTAAAATTCAGTTTTTATGGAGACTCTTTGTTTTTAACTTGTTTTTAATGTATTTGTTTATAAAAATAAGTTTTAAAATGACGGAATTGAGCTAAGTTCTAACCCACTTCCGGGCTGCTAGTGAATATCACAAGTTAAGGAAGGGGCGGGTAATAAGCTATTCCTAGTAGTACACTGAATGGGCGGGCAGAAAAACAAAAAATGGCCGAAGGAGAACTTCCGCCAATAAGCAATACAATAGAACACTAAAAAATGGCGGCCGGTGCATATCCGGTTTCGCCGCTATTTAATGAACGTCACTCCAGCGATAACCACTCCCTGATGAAGTCACGTGACCTCGTGACGTAACGCGTAGGAGGAGCCGGAAGTGACGTTACAACGGAGCCCGATCTCCACAGCGGCGGCTGGTTTTTTGTTTACATGCTGAAGCAACATGCCTAAATTGTAAGTGTAAATTCTTATATTTTAATAAATGAGTTGGATATACTGCACCATGAATAGTCTTTGTCTCTGAGGCACACCAAAGACCGGACAAAGAGGATAGTATATAAAAAACGATCGAAACAAGAAAGCAGCTCCATTGAGCAAGAAAGGACCGGGATTGAGAGAAAGTGAGTCTTTCGTCTTTCGTTGAGCCTGGATAGATACCAAAAGGCAAATTTATCTTGCCTATAAGGTGAGAGGCTAGAGCACTCAGAGGTGATACACAAGGTGAAGGAGATCACAGTCACTAAATCGCATGAGTTAAGCACGGATATAAAAGAGGAACGTATTCACACAAGCCATTTTGGATTACTTTATATAATCTTTTTTTTGGACTATTTTATTTTAATATTTATACTTGAAGGATCGCAATTGAATTATTCACAGATATTATTTCCAGCACCATTTTTAAGAGAAAATTGCATGGAGCACTTTATTTTGAGCACAATATATATGTGTTTTTATTTATGAATCAGATTGAAGACCCACACTGAATTTATTCATTTATTTTTTGATATCACTGGTAAAGAAGTAACACTCCGATTGTTATTTATTTATTTATTCATTGATACACACCATACTCATATAATTATTTATTTTAAGAGATTCTCGACATTGATTGATTTTATACATTTGCACCTTTATCACCTTATTTTTTAAAATAAAATATAAATTTTATATTTATTACGCGGAGCACTTTGACAGCAAGAATTGTACACATCACTGCCATCAACCCAAATAGAAATTCATTAGAGCCTATCCCTGAAGCGCACCACTACTCTTAGAATTATATGATTTACTGCCTTAGTAACAGTCCCAGTGGCGCTGCAGCAGGGAGTCTCTAGCCATCTCAGACAGCGCAGGGATCACACACCCCCCGATTAATTGCATCCTGGTAAAACACTAGACACCGATCCCAGCAGCAGTCATGGAGGTGTTTGATTATGTAGAAGATAGAGAGATTAATTTGGAGGAGATCTTTAATATAGATAATCAGAGAAAAGAAAATGATATGGAAAGCCTAATCAGGAAATTAAGACACAATCTGGAGAAAAAAATAAGCCTATGGTGGGATATCAATACATTCGAGAAATACATCAAAGAAAAAATAGTTCCAAGAAGACTGAGATGGGAGGTACCAATTAACGACGGATTGGCCGACCAAGAATCTCTAGATGAGTGGTATAATTTCTTCAACGGTAAAGGTCTGGAACTAATACAATTCCTACTTAAAAGAAAACAAAGGAAATTAAAATATATCGAATCGTTAATAATGGAGTTGAAAACTCTATTGGAACCGTTCAAAGAAACCCAAGAATTTAAAAGACTAACAGCTCAAGTTAATAAAGATCTAAAAACGAAAGATAAAGATACACAACAAAGAAAAACGAAGAAATATATAAGAGATATGAACGATTACAAACTTGATCATGTATTTAAATGGCAGAGCCAAATCGGTATCAACGATCCCATTTCCACATTCTCAACACCTGAAAAAATGGTCAGAATGGAAGAAACAACAGATGAGGAATTTGAAGAAAGCGGAATAGAAAGATTAGAAATTAATGAACCTATTACACCTGAGACAAGAAATGAAGAATATTCACAAAGAACTACACCGCGGACCAATAGGAACGAAAGAAGCGACCAAAGAAATCCTGGATACAATAACCATGAACGACAAGAACGACCACAATACTACACTCCAAGGCAATCCAGAAATGAAGAAGGAAGGAGGGATTATAGAGAAGCAGACCCATATCGACAACCCTATCAAAATACACACCCTTACCCTCCCAGAAACCAGGATAGAGGGCAGAACTACACATACTATCCACCAAGACACCAAGAAAATAGATCCCCGAGAAGACCTAGATCCCCTCACAATTCATGGAATCGAAACTATCCTCCAAGGAAACCAGAACAAAGATCCCCCTATCATTCATGGAATAATAGTTATCCAACCAGAACTCCAAATGATAGAACACCGAATGGTTACAGAACACCACAAGACAACTGGAGAAAGCCGCAACAGTGGAGACAAAATTATAATAATAGACCTTATCAACATAATGGACAAAGAGAAAGAAGGGATCATCCACAAGAATACTATAGAAGAGAAAGAAGCCCGATCCCAACATACAACCATTATGCCCCCCTTAGGGATTTTAGAGATGAAGATAGAAGAGACCATAGAGAAGAAGGTAGAAGAGAAAACAGAGAAGAAGACAGGAGAGAAAATAGACAGCAAGAAAAGGGAAAGAAAGAAAAAGACCAAAAGAAGCCTTTTTTAGAGAGAGGCAAAGAGAACCACTCTCCCAGAAAGAAAGAAGAACCAAAACCCCAAAGAACAGAAAGAAGAGAGGATGCAGAGGAGGGCAGAGAAAACAAAAGGAAAAGAGAAAGATAGGCGAAGGGATTTTTAATTTAAGCGGCAAGACCCTTACACAAGAAGAACTAAAAGTCCTAGACAAAGGTCTAAAATATGCACCAAAAAAAAGTTTAGACAAATTCGAAACATATGTAGGGATTCAAAAATACATAAGGAAACTAAATATAAAGAAATATGTTCTAGGAAATCCTGCCAAAACAAAATATAGTTCAAATAACGACCACAATATTCAGCACAGTGTTTTAAAAAATAAATCAATTTTTAATCCACAAATTAATGACAACAGATTTGTAACAACTTTTAAAGAATTGGTTTTAGAAGATATCAAAAACATAAAAGTAAAGAAAATGGAAGAACCAAAAGCAATTCAAATAGGAATAAAGAAACTTGCAACCAGACAAGATGTAGTCATCAGACCGGCCGATAAAGGGGGAGGAATTGTTGTCCTAGCCAAAGAGAAATATCAAGAAACAGTAACGAATATGTTGAATGATGAAGACACATACACCAAACTACTAAGTAATCCGGTCTTCAAATATAAGAAGGAACTAGAACAATTAATACATCTCGGACTAAAAAAGAATATTTTGAATAAAAAGGAAGCAACATACTTAGTACCAGAATCGTGCAGAACACCAATTATATATGTATTACCGAAAATACACAAAGATAATGAAAATCCACCTCCAAGACCTATAGTAAACTGCATCGACTCATTAACAACAAGATTAGGACAATATATAGATACCTTTCTTCAACCGATCATTCCCCAGACAAAATCATACACAAAAGACACAAAACATATTTTACAAATTTTGGAAGAATTCCCACAACACAAAACACTGCAGATGGCGACAATTGATGTCGCATCCCTCTACACTATAATCAAGCACCATGAAGCATGCGAGGCGACAAAATGGGCACTAAGAAAATATACGGATTTAATATGTAAGCAAAGAAAGTTTTTAATTAAATGTTTGGATCTGTGTTTAAAAAAGAACTATTTTTGGTACCAAAATACCTATTATCACCAGAAAACAGGCGTTGCGATGGGCGCGAAATTTGCGCCAAGTATCGCAAACATATTCATGGCCCAATGGGAAGAAGAAGCAATCTACAAAGACAAACCCGCTGAATTGGTTCTCTACAACAGATTTATAGATGATGGCCTTCTATTTTGGAATGGACCGAAAGAAACATTGGAAGAATTCCTAAACAAATTAAACAATAATGAGAAAAACATCAAATTAACGTGGCATATCAGTGAAGAAGAAGTAACATATCTGGATTTACTCATTAAACAAGAAAATGAAAGAATTTATACTAAAACATACTTTAAAGAAGTCGATCGTAACAGCTACTTACCTGTCACAAGTTGCCACCACAAAAACTGGATCTGGAACATACCGAAAGGACAATTACTGAGGATAAAAAGGAATTGTATGAAAAATGAAGATTTCGAAGAACAAGCACAAATCCTTAGCCAGAGATTCACCAATAAAGGATATGAACAGGAATTTATTGAGAAAAAGATTGAAGAAGTAAAGAATATACAAAGAGGAGAACTATTAAAGAATAAAGAAAAAAATAACAAGTTTACAGATACTTTACCTATTATATTGGACTACAACACACAACACAAAACAGTAGAAAAGATAATAAAGAAACACTGGCATATTCTAAAAGCAGATAAACATTTAAAAGGAAATATTCCCGAAATACCAAAATTTGTCTATAGAAAAGCTCCTACAGTTAGAAACAAAATAGTAAAGAGCGTCGTAGATCCCCCAAAAAAGGCATTCTCGTTCTTCACAGGAAAAGGATTTTTTCCATGTAAAAGATGCTTTGCATGCCAAAAAACAAAATTATCTAATAAAAAGGTCTTGGAATTCAAAGCCACGAGTAATGGAAATAATTTCAAAATCAACGATTTTTTATGCTGCAATACAGAAGGAGCAGTATACGCACTAGAGTGTAGTTGTGGATTACAATACGTGGGCCGCACAAAAAGATTACTGCGAATTCGAATTAAAGAACATGTGAAAGGTATTATTAAGGGCAGTGACAAACACAATGTTTACAGACATTTTGCAAAATATCATCAAAAAGATCCAACACAACTGAAATTCTGGGGTATAGAACCCTATAAAAAACACTGGCGAGGTAGTCACAAAATCCGGACCCTTAGTAAAATGGAATCTAAATGGATTTTTAAGATGGATTCCTTTATCCCCAAAGGCTTAAACACAGAATTTGATCTTAATTGTTTTATTAGTGACTTTTAACCCCTTTTATATTCACATATACATTTTAATAATATTTTATTAAGAATATCCCTTTGCTTTATACGAAATAGAATCAATATACCAGACGTATATTTGAACTAAATTTGATATTCCGGACCTCTACATGATATAGTTTGTGATGCATCCCCTCCTCTGCAGACACTCCGAATTCGAGAAATGGTTCTCACAACATAACCTTGTCTTCCCTTTAATCAAACACATAGTTATTACCAGACACAATTAAAATTCAGTTTTTATGGAGACTCTTTGTTTTTAACTTGTTTTTAATGTATTTGTTTATAAAAATAAGTTTTAAAATGACGGAATTGAGCTAAGTTCTAACCCACTTCCGGGCTGCTAGTGAATATCACAAGTTAAGGAAGGGGCGGGTAATAAGCTATTCCTAGTAGTACACTGAATGGGCGGGCAGAAAAACAAAAAATGGCCGAAGGAGAACTTCCGCCAATAAGCAATACAATAGAACACTAAAAAATGGCGGCCGGTGCATATCCGGTTTCGCCGCTATTTAATGAACGTCACTCCAGCGATAACCACTCCCTGATGAAGTCACGTGACCTCGTGACGTAACGCGTAGGAGGAGCCGGAAGTGACGTTACAACGGAGCCCGATCTCCACAGCGGCGGCTGGTTTTTTGTTTACATGCTGAAGCAACATGCCTAAATTGTAAGTGTAAATTCTTATATTTTAATAAATGAGTTGGATATACTGCACCATGAATAGTCTTTGTCTCTGAGGCACACCAAAGACCGGACAAAGAGGATAGTATATAAAAAACGATCGAAACAAGAAAGCAGCTCCATTGAGCAAGAAAGGACCGGGATTGAGAGAAAGTGAGTCTTTCGTCTTTCGTTGAGCCTGGATAGATACCAAAAGGCAAATTTATCTTGCCTATAAGGTGAGAGGCTAGAGCACTCAGAGGTGATACACAAGGTGAAGGAGATCACAGTCACTAAATCGCATGAGTTAAGCACGGATATAAAAGAGGAACGTATTCACACAAGCCATTTTGGATTACTTTATATAATCTTTTTTTTGGACTATTTTATTTTAATATTTATACTTGAAGGATCGCAATTGAATTATTCACAGATATTATTTCCAGCACCATTTTTAAGAGAAAATTGCATGGAGCACTTTATTTTGAGCACAATATATATGTGTTTTTATTTATGAATCAGATTGAAGACCCACACTGAATTTATTCATTTATTTTTTGATATCACTGGTAAAGAAGTAACACTCCGATTGTTATTTATTTATTTATTCATTGATACACACCATACTCATATAATTACTTATTTTAAGAGATTCTCGACATTGATTGATTTTATACATTTGCACCTTTATCACCTAATTTTTTAAAATAAAATATAAATTTTATATTTATTACGCGGAGCACTTTGACAGCAAGAATTGTACACATCACTGCCATCAACCCAAATAGAAATTCATTAGAGCCTATCCCTGAAGCGCACCACTACTCTTAGAATTAATTGTCTAAAAACCCTATTTTAGTCAAAATAAATGCATGTGTTCAACAAAGGTCTGAAAAACATTTTTAGCCAAAATGACTGTATTTTTGTCTTTTAGAGTCTTAAAAAACCGGTTTTAGACAAGAAGATTGCATTTCGTAACCAGTGATCTGAAAAAATTTTTTTGGTCAAAATGATTCTATTTTGTTCTCCAAGTGTCTAAAAATCCTTTTTTGGTCAAAATAACTGCATTTGGTCACCAAAGGTCTGAAAAACATTTTTAGCCAAAATGATTGTATTTTCTTCTATTAGAGTCTTAAAAAGCCGGTTTTGGACAAGATAATTGCATTTGGTAACCAATCGCCTGAAACATTTGTTTGGGTCAAAATGATTCTATTTTGGTCTCCAAGTGTCTAAAAAGCCTCTTTTAGTCAAAATAACTGCATTTGGTCACCAAAGGTCTGAGAAAAAATTTAGTCAAAATGATTGTATTTTCTTCTATTAGAGTCTTAAAAAGCCGGTTTTGGACAAGATAATTGCTTTGGTAACCAATCGCCTGAAACATTTGTTTGGGTCAAAATGACTCTATTTCGGTCTCCAAGTGTCTAAAAACCCTATTTTAGTCAAAATAAATGCATGTGTTCACCAAAGGTCTGAAAAACATTTTTAGCCAAAATGACTGTATTTTTGTCTTTTAGAATCTTAAAAAGCCGGTTTTAGAAAAGATAATTGCATTTCGTAACCAGTGATCTGAAAATATTTTTTTGGTCAAAATGATTCTATTTTGGCCTCCAAGTGTCTAAAAATCCTTTTTTAGTCGAAATAACTGCATTTGGTCACCAAAAGTCTGAAAAACCTTTGGTCACCAAAGGTCTGAGAAAAAATTTAGTCAAAATGATTATATTTTCTTCTATTAGAGTCTTAAAAAGCCGGTTTTGGACAAGATAATTACATTTGGTAACCAATCGCCTGAAACATTTGTTTGGGTCAAAATGACTCTATTTTGGTCTCAAAGTGTCTAAAAACCCTATTTTAGTCAAAATAAATGCATGTGTTCACCAAAGGTCTGAAAAACATTTTTGGCCAAAATGACTGTATTTTTGTCTTTTAGAATCTTAAAAAGCCGGTTTTAGACAAGATAATTGCATTTCGTAACCAGTGATCTGAAAATATTTTTTTGGTCAAAATGATTCTATTTTGGCCTCCAAGTGTCTAAAAACCCTATTTTAGTAAAAATAAATGCATGTGTTCACCAAAGGTCTGAAAAACATTTTTAGCCAAAATGACTGTATTTTTTTCTTTTAGAATCTTAAAGTGCCGGTTTTAGACAAGATAATTGCATTTCGTAACCAGTGATCTGAAAACATTTTTTTGGTCAAAATGACTCTATTTTGGTCTCCAAGTGAATAAAAATCCTTTTTTAGTCAAAATAATTGCATTTGGTCACCAAAGGTCTGAAAAACTTTTTTAGCCAAAATGACTGTATTTTTGTCTTTTAGAGTCTTAAAATGCCGGTTTTAGACAAGATAATTGCATTTCGTAAGCAGTGATCTGAAAACATTTTTTTGGTCAAAATGACTCTATTTTGGTCTCCAAGTGAATAAAAAGCCTCTTTTAGTCAAAATAACTGCATTTGGTCACCAAAGGTCTGAGAAAAAATTTAGTCAAAATGATTGTATTTTCTTCTATTAGAGTCTTAAAAAGCCGGTTTTGGACAAGATAATTGCATTTGGTAACCAATCGCCTGAAACATTTGTTTGGGTCAAAATGACTCTATTTCGGTCTCCAAGTGTCTAAAAACCCTATTTTAGTCAAAATAAATGCATGTGTTCAACAAAGGTCTGAGAAACATTTTTGGCCAAAATGACTGTATTTTTGTCTTTTAGAATCTTAAAAAGCCGGTTTTAGACAAGATAATTGCATTTCGTAACCAGTGATCTGAAAATATTTTTTTGGTCAAAATGACTCTATTTTGGTCTTCAAGTGAATAAAAATCCTTTTTTAGTCAAAATAATTGCATTTGGTCACCAAAGGTCTAAACTTTTTTTAGCCAAAATGACTGTATTTTTGTCTTTTAGAGTCTTAAAATGCCGGTTTTAGACAAGATAATTGCATTTCGTTACCAGTGATATGAAAACATTGTTTTGGTTAAAATGACTCTATTTTGGTCTCCAAGTGAATAAAAAGCCTCTTTTAGTCAAAATAACTGCATTTGGTCACCAAAGGTCTGAGAAAAAATTTAGTCAAAATGATTGTATTTTCTTCTATTAGAGTCTTAAAAAGCCGGTTGTGGACAAGATAATTGCATTTGGTAACCAATCGCCTGAAACATTTGTTTGGGTCAAAATGACTCTATTTCGGTCTCCAAGTGTCTAAAAACCCTATTTTAGTCAAAATAAATGCATGTGTTCAACAAAGGTCTGAAAAACATTTTTAGCCAAAATGACTGTATTTTTGTCTTTTAGAGTCTTAAAAAACCGGTTTTAGACAAGAAGATTGCATTTCGTAACCAGTGATCTGAAAAAATTTTTTTGGTCAAAATGATTCTATTTTGTTCTCCAAGTGTCTAAAAATCCTTTTTTGGTCAAAATAACTGCATTTGGTCACCAAAGGTCTGAAAAACATTTTTAGCCAAAATGATTGTATTTTCTTCTATTAGAGTCTTAAAAAGCCGGTTTTGGACAAGATAATTGCATTTGGTAACCAATCGCCTGAAACATTTGTTTGGGTCAAAATGATTCTATTTTGGTCTCCAAGTGTCTAAAAAGCCTCTTTTAGTCAAAATAACTGCATTTGGTCACCAAAGGTCTGAGAAAAAATTTAGTCAAAATGATTGTATTTTCTTCTATTAGAGTCTTAAAAAGCCGGTTTTGGACAAGATAATTGCATTTGGTAACCAATCGCCTGAAAAATTTGTTTGGGTCAAAATGACTCTATTTCAGTCTCCAAGTGTCTAAAACCCCTATCTTAGTCAAAATAAATGCATGTGTTCACCAAAGGTCTGAAAAACATTTTTAGCCAAAATGACTGTATTTTTGTCTTTTAGAATCTTAAAAAGCCGGTTTTAGACAAGATAATTGCATTTCGTAACCAGTGATCTGAAAATATTTTTTTGGTCAAAATGATTCTATTTTGGCCTCCAAGTGTCTAAAAATCCTTTTTTAGTCGAAATAACTGCATTTGGTCACCAAAGGTCTGAAAAACCTTTTTAGCCAAAATGACTGTACTTTTGTCTTTTAGAGTCTTAAAAAGCCGGTTTTAGACAAGATAATTGCATTTCGTAACCAGTGATCTGAAAAAAATTTTTTGGTCAAAAATACTCTATTTTGGTCTCCAAGTGTCTAAAAATCCTTTTTTAGTCAAAATAACTGCATTTGGTCACCAAAGGTCTGAAAAACATTTTTAGCCAAAATGACTGTATTTCTGTCTTTTAGAATCTTAAAAAGCCAGTTTTAGACAAGATAATTGCATTTCGTAACCAGTGATCTGAAAATATTTTTTTGGTCAAAATGATTCTATTTTGGCCTCCAAGTGTCTAAAAATCCTTTTTTTGTCAAAATAACTGCATTTGGTCACCAAAGGTCTGAAAAACCTTTTTAGCCAAAATGACTGTATTTTTGTCTTTTAGAGTCTTAAAAAGCCGGTTTTAGACAAGATAATTGCATTTCGTAACCAGTGATATGAAAACATTTTTTTGGTCAAAAATACTCTATTTTGGTCTCCAAGTGTCTAAAAAGCCTCTTTTAGTCAAAATAACTGCATTTGGTCACCAAAGGTCTGAGAAAAAATTTAGTCAAAATGATTGTATTTTCTTCTATTAGAGTCTTAAAAAGCCGGTTTTGGACAAGATAATTACATTTGGTAACCAATCGCCTGAAACATTTGTTTGGGTCAAAATGACTCTATTTTGGTCTCCAAGTGTCTAAAAACCCTTTTTTAGTCAAAATAAATGCATGTGTTCACCAAAGGTCTGAAAAACCTTTATAGCCAAAATGACTGTATTTTTGTCTTTTAGAGTCTTAAAAAGCCGGTTTTAGACAAGATAATTGCATTTCGTAACCAGTGATCTGAAAATATTTTTTTGGTCAAAATGATTCTATTTTGGCCTCCAAGTGTCTAAAAACCCTATTTTAGTCAAAATAAATGCATGTGTTCACCAAAGGTCTGAAAACCTTTTTTAGCCAAAATGACTGTATTTTTGTCTTTAAGAGTCTTAAAAAGCCGGTTTTAGACAACATAATTGCATTTCGTTCCCAGTGATCTGAAAACATTTTTTTGGTCAAAATTACTCTATTTTGGTCTCCAAGTGTCTAAAAAGCCTTTTTTACTCAAAATAATTGCATTTGGTCACAAAAAGGTCTGAAAAACTTTTTTAGCCAAAATGACTATTTTTGTATTTTAGAGTCTTAAAAAGCCGGTTTTAGACAAGATAATTGCATTTCGATACCAGTGATATGAAAACATTTTTTTGGTCAAAATGACTCTATTTTGGTCTCAAGGTGCCTAAAAAGCCTCTTTCAGTCAAAATAACTGCATTTGGTCACCAAAGGTCTGAGAAAAAAATTAGTCAAAATGATTATATTTTCTTCTATTAGAGTCTTAAAAAGCCGGTTTTGGACAAGATAATTACATTTGGTAACCAATCGCCTGAAACATCTGTTTGGGTCAAAATTACTCTATTTTGGTCTCCAAGTGTCTAAAAACCCTATTTTAGTCAAAATAAATGCATGTGTTCACCAAAGGTCTGAAAAACATTTTTAGCCAAAATGACTGTATTTTTGTCTTTTAGAATCTTAAAAAGCCGGTTTTAGACAAGATAATTGCATTTCGTAACCAGTGATCTGAAAATATTTTTTTGGTCAAAATGATTCTATTTTGGCCTCCAAGTGTCTAAAAATCCTTTTTTAGTCAAAATAATTGCATTTGGTCACCAAAGGTCTGAAAAACTTTTTTAGCCAAAATGACTGTATTTTTGTCTTTTAGAGTCTTAAAATGCCGGTTTTAGACAAGATAATTGCATTTCGTAAGCAGTGATCTGAAAACATTTTTTTGGTCAAAATGACTCTATTTTGGTCTCCAAGTGAATAAAAAGCCTCTTTTAGTCAAAATAACTGCATTTGGTCACCAAAGGTCTGAGAAAAAATTTAGTCAAAATGATTGTATTTTCTTCTATTAGAGTCTTAAAAAGCCGGTTTTGGACAAGATAATTGCATTTAGTAACCAATCGCCTGAAACATTTGTTTGGGTCAAAATGACTCTATTTCGGTCTCCAAGTGTCTAAAAACCCTATTTTAGTCAAAATAAATGCATGTGTTCACCAAAGGTCTGAAAAACATTTTTAGCCAAAATGACTGTATTTCTGTCTTTTAGAATCTTAAAAAGCCAGTTTTAGACAAGATAATTGCATTTCGTAACCAGTGATCTGAAAATATTTTTTTGGTCAAAATGATTCTATTTTGGTCTCCAAGTGTCTAAAAATCCTTTTTTTGTCAAAATAACTGCATTTGGTCACCAAAGGTCTGAGAAACCTTTTTAGCCAAAATGACTGTATTTTTGTCTTTTAGAGTCTTAAAAAGCCGGTTTTAGACAAGATAATTGCATTTCGTTACCAGTGATATGAAAACATTGTTTTGGTCAAAATGACTCTATTTTGGTCTCCAAGTGAATAAAAAGCCTCTTTTAGTCAAAATAACTGCATTTGGTCACCAAAGGTCTGAGAAAAAATTTAATCAAAATGATTGTATTTTCTTCTATTAGAGTCTTAAAAAGCCGGTTGTGGACAAGATAATTGCATTTGGTAACCAATCGCCTGAAACATTTGTTTGGGTCAAAATGACTCTATTTCGGTCTCCAAGTGTCTAAAAACCCTATTTTAGTCAAAATAAATGCATGTGTTCAACAAAGGTCTGAAAAACATTTTTAGCCAAAATGACTGTATTTTTGTCTTTTAGAGTCTTAAAAAACCGGTTTTAGACAAGAAGATTGCATTTCGTAACCAGTGATCTGAAAACATTTTTTTGGTCAAAATGATTCTATTTTGTTCTCCAAGTGTCTAAAAATCCTTTTTTGGTCAAAATAACTGCATTTGGTCACCAAAGGTCTGAAAAACATTTTTAGCCAAAATGATTGTATTTTCTTCTATTAGAGTCTTAAAAAGCCGGTTTTGGACAAGATAATTGCATTTGGTAACCAATCGCCTGAAACATTTGTTTGGGTCAAAATGATTCTATTTTGGTCTCCAAGTGTCTAAAAAGCCTCTTTTAGTCAAAATAACTGCATTTGGTCACCAAAGGTCTGAGAAAAAATTTAGTCAAAATGATTGTATTTTCTTCTATTAGAGTCTTAAAAAGCCGGTTTTGGACAAGATAATTGCTTTGGTAACCAATCGCCTGAAACATTTGTTTGGGTCAAAATGACTCTATTTCG
Organism: Pelophylax lessonae; assembly: GCF_965119305.1. Classification (NCBI taxonomy): domain Eukaryota; kingdom Metazoa; phylum Chordata; class Amphibia; order Anura; family Ranidae; genus Pelophylax; species Pelophylax lessonae. The sequence continues at coordinate 100,618 of NW_028119889.1, read as the reverse complement.
GTCTCCAAGTGTCTAAAAACCCTATTTTAGTCAAAATAAATGCATGTGTTCACCAAAGGTCTGAAAAACATTTTTAGCCAAAATGACTGTATTTTTGTCTTTTAGAATCTTAAAAAGCCGGTTTTAGACAAGATAATTGCATTTCGTAACCAGTGATCTGAAAATATTTTTTTGGTCAAAATGATTCTATTTTGGCCTCCAAGTGTCTAAAAATCCTTTTTTAGTCGAAATAACTGCATTTGGTCACCAAAGGTCTGAAAAACCTTTGGTCACCAAAGGTCTGAGAAAAAATTTAGTCAAAATGATTATATTTTCTTCTATTAGAGTCTTAAAAAGCCGGTTTTGGACAAGATAATTACATTTGGTAACCAATCGCCTGAAACATTTGTTTGGGTCAAAATGACTCTATTTTGGACTCAAAGTGTCTAAAAACCCTATTTTAGTCAAAATAAATGCATGTGTTCACCAAAGGTCTGAAAAACATTTTTGGCCAAAATGACTGTATTTTTGTCTTTTAGAATCTTAAAAAGCCGGTTTTAGACAAGATAATTGCATTTCGTAACCAGTGATCTGAAAATATTTTTTTGGTCAAAATGATTCTATTTTGGCCTCCAAGTGTCTAAAAACCCTATTTTAGTAAAAATAAATGCATGTGTTCACCAAAGGTCTGAAAAACATTTTTAGCCAAAATGACTGTATTTTTGTCTTTTAGAATCTTAAAGTGCCGGTTTTAGACAAGATAATTGCATTTCGTAACCAGTGATCTGAAAACATTTTTTTGGTCAAAATGACTCTATTTTGGTCTCCAAGTGAATAAAAATCCTTTTTTAGTCAAAATAATTGCATTTGGTCACCAAAGGTCTGAAAAACTTTTTTAGCCAAAATGACTGTATTTTTGTCTTTTAGAGTCTTAAAATGCCGGTTTTAGACAAGATAATTGCATTTCGTAAGCAGTGATCTGAAAACATTTTTTTGGTCAAAATGACTCTATTTTGGTCTCCAAGTGAATAAAAAGCCTCTTTTAGTCAAAATAACTGCATTTGGTCACCAAAGGTCTGAGAAAAAATTTAGTCAAAATGATTGTATTTTCTTCTATTAGAGTCTTAAAAAGCCGGTTTTGGACAAGATAATTGCATTTGGTAACCAATCGCCTGAAACATTTGTTTGGGTCAAAATGACTCTATTTCGGTCTCCAAGTGTCTAAAAACCCTATTTTAGTCAAAATAAATGCATGTGTTCAACAAAGGTCTGAGAAACATTTTTGGCCAAAATGACTGTATTTTTGTCTTTTAGAATCTTAAAAAGCCGGTTTTAGACAAGATAATTGCATTTCGTAACCAGTGATCTGAAAATATTTTTTTGGTCAAAATGACTCTATTTTGGTCTTCAAGTGAATAAAAATCCTTTTTTAGTCAAAATAATTGCATTTGGTCACCAAAGGTCTGAAAAACTTTTTTTAGCCAAAATGACTGTATTTTTGTCTTTTAGAGTCTTAAAATGCCGGTTTTAGACAAGATAATTGCATTTCGTTACCAGTGATATGAAAACATTGTTTTGGTCAAAATGACTCTATTTTGTTCTCCAAGTGTCTAAAAATCCTTTTTTGGTCAAAATAACTGCATTTGGTCACCAAAGGTCTGAAAAACATTTTTAGCCAAAATGATTGTATTTTCTTCTATTAGAGTCTTAAAAAGCCGGTTTTGGACAAGATAATTGCATTTGGTAACCAATCGCCTGAAACATTTGTTTGGGTCAAAATGATTCTATTTTGGTCTCCAAGTGTCTAAAAAGCCTCTTTTAGTCAAAATAACTGCATATGGTCACCAAAGGTCTGAGAAAAAATTTAGTCAAAATGATTGTATTTTCTTCTATTAGAGTCTTAAAAAGCCGGTTTTGGACAAGATAATTGCATTTGGTAACCAATCGCCTGAAACATTTGTTTGGGTCAAAATGACTCTATTTCGGTCTCCAAGTGTCTAAAAACCCTATCTTAGTCAAAAAAAAAGCATGTGTTCACCAAAGGTCTGAAAAACATTTTTAGCCAAAATGACTGTATTTTTGTCTTTTAGAATCTTAAAAAGCCGGTTTTAGACAAGATAATTGCATTTCGTAACCAGTGATCTGAAAATATTTTTTTGGTCAAAATGATTCTATTTTGGCCTCCAAGTGTCTAAAAATCCTTTTTTAGTCGAAATAACTGCATTTGGTCACCAAAGGTCTGAAAAACCTTTTTAGCCAAAATGACTGTACTTTTGTCTTTTAGAGTCTTAAAAAGCCGGTTTTAGACAAGATAATTGCATTTCGTAACCAGTGATCTGAAAAAAAATTTTTGGTCAAAAATACTCTATTTTGGTCTCCAAGTGTCTAAAAATCCTTTTTTAGTCAAAATAACTGCATTTGGTCACCAAAGGTCTGAAAAACATTTTTAGCCAAAATGACTGTATTTCTGTCTTTTAGAATCTTAAAAAGCCAGTTTTAGACAAGATAATTGCATTTCGTAACCAGTGATCTGAAAATATTTTTTTGGTCAAAATGATTCTATTTTGGTCTCAAGGTGCCTAAAAAGCCTCTTTCAGTCAAAATAACTGCATTTGGTCACCAAAGGTCTGAGAAAAAAATTAGTCAAAATGATTATATTTTCTTCTATTAGAGTCTTAAAAAGCCGGTTTTAGACAAGATAATTGCATTTCGAAACCAGTGATATGAAAACATTTTTTTGGTCAAAAATACTCTATTTTGGTCTCCAAGTGTCTAAAAAGCCTCTTTTAGTCAAAATAACTGCATTTGGTCACCAAAGGTCTGAGAAAAAATTTAGTCAAAATGATTGTATTTTCTTCTATTAGAGTCTTAAAAAGCCGGTTTTGGACAAGATAATTACATTTGGTAACCAATCGCCTGAAACATTTGTTTGGGTCAAAATGACTCTATTTTGGTCTCCAAGTGTCTAAAAACCCTTTTTTAGTCAAAATAAATGCATGTGTTCACCAAAGGTCTGAAAAACCTTTATAGCCAAAATGACTGTATTTTTGTCTTTTAGAGTCTTAAAAAGCCGGTTTTAGACAAGATAATTGCATTTCGTAACCAGTGATCTGAAAACATTTTTTTGGTCAAAATGACTCTATTTTTGTTTCCAAGTGCCTAAAAAGCCTCTTTTAGTCAAAATAACTGCATTTGGTCACCAAAGGTCTGAGAAAAAATTTAGTCAAAATGATTGTATTTTCTTCTATTAGAGTCTTAAAAAGCCGGTTTTGGACAAGATAATAACATTTGGTAACCAATCGCCTGAAACATTTGTTTGGGTCAAAATGACTCTATTTTGGTCTCCAAGTGTCTAAAAAGCCTAATTTAGTCAAAATAACTGCATTTGGTCACCAAATGTCTGAAAAACCTTTTTAGCCAAAATGACTGTATTTTTGTCTTTTAGAGTCTTAAAAATACGGTTTTAGACAAGATAATTGCATTTCGTAACCATTGATATGAAAACATTTTTTTGGTCAAAATGACTCTATTTTGGTGCCTAAAAAGCCTCTTTTAGTCAAAATAACTGCATTTGGTCACCAAAGGTCTGAGAAAAAATTTAGTCAAAATGATTGTATTTTCTTCTATTAGAGTCTTAAAAAGCCGTTTTTGGACAAGATAATTGCATTTCGTAACCAGTGATCTGAAAATATTTTTTTGGTCAAAATGATTCTATTTTGGCCTCCAAGTGTCTAAAAATCCTTTTTTAGTCAAAATAACTGCATTTGGTCACCAAAGGTCTGAAAAACCTTTTTAGCCAAAATGACTGTATTTTTGTCTTTTAGAGTCTTAAAAAGCCGGTTTTAGACAAGATAATTGCATTTCGTTACCAGTGATATGAAAACATTGTTTTGGTCAAAATGACTCTATTTTGGTCTCCAAGTGAATAAAAAGCCTCTTTTAGTCAAAATAACTGCATTTGGTCACCAAAGGTCTGAGAAAAAATTTAGTCAAAATGATTGTATTTTCTTCTATTAGAGTCTTAAAAAGCCGGTTTTGGACAAGATAATAACATTTGGTAACCAATCGCCTGAAACATTTGTTTGGGTCAAAATGACTCTATTTTGGTCTCCAAGTGTCTAAAAAGCCTATTTTAGTCAAAATAACTGCATTTGGTCACCAAAGGTCTGAAAAACCTTTTTAGCCAAAATGACTGTATTTTTGTCTTTTAGAGTCTTAAAAATACGGTTTTAGACAAGATAATTGCATTTCGTAACCATTGATATGAAAACATTTTTTTGGTCAAAATGACTCTATTTTGGTCTCCAAGTGCCTAAAAAGCCTCTTTTAGTCAAAATAACTGCATTTGGTCACCAAAGGTCTGAGAAAAAATTTAGTCAAAATGATTGTATTTTCTTCTATTAGAGTCTTAAAAAGCCGTTTTTGGACAAGATAATTGCATTTGGTAACCAATCGCTTGAAACATTTGTTTGGGTCAAAATGACTCTATTTTGGTCTCCAAGTGTCTAAAAATCCTTTTTTAGTCAAAATAAATGCATTTTGTTCACCAAAGGTCTGAAAACCTTTTTTAGCCAAAATGACTGTATTTTTGTCTTTTAGAGTCTTAAAAAGCCGGTTTTAGACAAGATAATTGCATTTCGTTCCCAGTGATCTGAAAACATTTTTTTGGTCACAATTACTCTATTATGGTCTCCAAGTGTCTAAAAAGCCTTTTTTAGTCAAAATAATTGTATTTGGTCACAAAAAGGTCTGAAAAACTTTTTTTGCCAAAATTACTATTTTTGTCTTTTAGAGTCTTAAAAAGCCGATTTTGGACAAGATAATTGCATTTGGTAACCAATCGCTTGAAACATTTGTTTGGGTTAAAATGACTCTATTTTGGTCTCCAAGTGTCTAAAAACCCAATTTTAGTCAAAATAAATGCATGTGTTCACCAAAGGTCTGAAAAACATTTTTAGCCAAAATGACTGTATTTTTGTCTATTAGAATCTTAAAAAGCCGGTTTTAGACAAGATAATTGCATTTCGTAACCAGTGATCTGAAAATATTTTTTTGGTCAAAATGATTCGATTTTGGCCTCCAAGTGTCTAAAAATCCTTTTTTAGTCAAAATAACTGCATTTGGTCACCAAAGGTCTGAAAAACCTTTTTAGCCAAAATAACTGTATTTTTGTCTTTTAGAGTCTTAAAAAGCCGGTTTTAGACAAGATAATTGCATTTCGTAACCAGTGATCTGAAAATTTTTTTTTGGTCAAAAATACTCTATTTTGGTCTCCAAGTGTCTAAAAAGCCTTTTTTACTCAAAATAATTGCATTTGGTCACAAAAAGGTCTGAAAAACTTTTTTAGCCAAAATGACTATTTTTGTATTTTAGAGTCTTAAAAAGCCGGTTTTAGACAAGATAATTGCATTTCGATACCAGTGATATGAAAACATTTTTTTGGTCAAAATGACTCTATTTTGGTCTCAAGGTGCCTAAAAAGCCTCTTTCAGTCAAAATAACTGCATTTGGTCACCAAAGGTCTGAGAAAAAAATTAGTCAAAATGATTATATTTTCTTCTATTAGAGTCTTAAAAAGCCGGTTTTGGACAAGATAATTACATTTGGTAACCAATCGCCTGAAACATTTGTTTGGGTCAAAATGACTCTATTTTGGTCTCCAAGTGTCTAAAAACCCTTTTTTAGTCAAAATAAATGCATGTGTTCACCAAAGGTCTGAAAAACTTTTTTAGCCAAAATGACTGTATTTTTGTCTTTTAGAGTCTTAAAATGCCGGTTTTAGACAAGATAATTGCATTTCGTAAGCAGTGATCTGAAAACATTTTTTTGGTCAAAATGACTCTATTTTGGTCTCACAGTGAATAAAAAGCCTCTTTTAGTCAAAATAACTGCATTTGGTCACCAAAGGTCTGAGAAAAAATTTAGTCAAAATGATTGTATTTTCTTCTATTAGAGTCTTAAAAAGCCGGTTTTGGACAAGATAATTACATTTGGTAACCAATCGCCTGAAACATTTGTTTGGGTCAAAATGACTCTATTTTGGTCTCCAAGTGTCTAAAAACCCTTTTTTAGTCAAAATAAATGCATGTGTTCACCAAAGGTCTGAAAAACCTTTATAGCAAAAATGACTGTATTTTTGTCTTTTAGAGTCTTAAAAATCCGGTTTTAGACAAGATAATTGCATTTCGTAACCAGTGATCTGAAAACATTTTTTTGGTCAAAATGACTCTATTTTGGTCTCCAAGTGTCTAAAAAGCCTATTTTAGTCAAAATAATTGCATTTGGTCACCAAAGGTCTGAAAAACTTTTTTAGCCAAAATGACTGTATTTTTGTTTTTAAGAGTCTTAAAATGCCGGTTTTAGACAAGATAATTGCATTTCGTAAGCAGTGATCTGAAAACATTTTTTGGTCAAAATGATTCTATTTTGGTCTCCAAGTGTCTAAAAATCCTTTTTTAGTCAAAATAACTGCATTTGGTCACCAAAGGTCTGAAAAACCTTATTAGCTAAAATGACTGTATTTTTGTCTTTTAGAGTCTTAAAAAGCCGGTTTTTGACAAGATAATTGCATTTCGTTACCAGTGATATGAAAACATTTTTTTGGTCAAAATGACTCTATTTTGGTTTCCAAGTGCCTAAAAAGCCTCTTTTAGTCAAAATAACTGCATTTGGTCACCAAAGGTCTGAGAAAAAATTTAGTCAAAATGATTGTATTTTCTTCTATTAGAGTCTTAAAAAGCCGTTTTTGGACAAGATAATTGCATTTGGTAACCAATCGCTTGAAATATTTGTTTGGGTCAAAATGAGTCTATTTTGGTCTCCAAGTGTCTAAAATCCTTTTTTAGTCAAAATAAATGCATTTTGTTCACCAACGGTCTGAAAACCTTTTTTTAGCCAAAATGACTGTATTTTTGTCTTTTAGAGTCTTAAAAAGCCGGTTTTAGACAACATAATTGCATTTCGTTCCCAGTGATCTGAAAACATTTTCTTGGTCATAATTACTCTATTTTGGTCTCCAAGTGTCTAAAAAGCCTTTCTTACTCAAAATAATTGCATTTGGTCACAAAAAAGTCTGAAAAACTTTTTTAGCCAAAATGACTATTTTTGTCTTTTAGAGTCTTAAAAAGCCGGTTTTAGACAAGATAATTGCATTTCGTTACCAGTGATATGAAAACATTTTTTTGGTCAAAATGACTCTATTTTGGTCTCAAGGTGCCTAAAAAGCCTCTTTCAGTCAAAATAACTGCATTTGGTCACCAAAGGTCTGAAAAAAAAATTAGTCAAAATGATTATATTTTCTTCTATTAGAGTCTTAAAAAGCCGGTTTTGGACAAGATAATTACATTTGGTAACCAATCGCCTGAAACATCTGTTTGGGTCAAAATGACTCTATTTTGGTCTCCAAGTGTCTAAAAACCCTATTTTAGTCAAAATAAATGCATGTGTTCACCAAAGGTCTGAAAAACATTTTTAGTCAAAATGACTGTATTTTTGTCTTTTAGAGTCTTAAAAAGCCGGTTTTAGACAAGATAATTGCATTTCGTAACCAGTGATCTGAAAATATTTTTTTGGTCAAAATGATTCTATTTTGGCCTCCAAGTGTCTAAAAACCCTATTTTAGTCAAAATAAATGCATGTGTTCACCAAAGGTCTGAAAACCTTTTTTAGCCAAAATGACTGTATTTTTGTCTTTAAGAGTCTTAAAAAGCCGGTTTTAGACAACATAATTGCATTTCGTTCCCAGTGATCTGAAAACATTTTTTTGGTCAAAATTACTCTATTTTGGTCTCCAAGTGTCTAAAAAGCCTTTTTTACTCAAAATAATTGCATTTGGTCACAAAAAGGTCTGAAAAACTTTTTTAGCCAAAATGACTATTTTTGTATTTTAGAGTCTTAAAAAGCCGGTTTTAGACAAGATAATTGCATTTCGATACCAGTGATATGAAAACATTTTTTTGGTCAAAATGACTCTATTTTGGTCTCAAGGTGCCTAAAAAGCCTCTTTCAGTCAAAATAACTGCATTTGGTCACCAAAGGTCTGAGAAAAAAATTAGTCAAAATGATTATATTTTCTTCTATTAGAGTCTTAAAAAGCCGGTTTTGGACAAGATAATTACATTTGGTAACCAATCGCCTGAAACATCTGTTTGGGTCAAAATTACTCTATTTTGGTCTCCAAGTGTCTAAAAACCCTATTTTAGTCAAAATAAATGCATGTGTTCACCAAAGGTCTGAAAAACATTTTTAGCCAAAATGACTGTATTTTTGTCTTTTAGAATCTTAAAAAGCCGGTTTTAGACAAGATAATTGCATTTCGTAACCAGTGATCTGAAAATATTTTTTTGGTCAAAATGATTCTATTTTGGCCTCCAAGTGTCTAAAAATCCTTTTTTAGTCAAAATAATTGCATTTGGTCACCAAAGGTCTGAAAAACTTTTTTAGCCAAAATGACTGTATTTTTGTCTTTTAGAGTCTTAAAAAGCCGGTTTCCGACAAGATAATTGCATTTCGTAACCAGTGATCTGAAAATTTTTTTTTGGTCAAAAATACTCTATTTTGGTCTCCAAGTGTCTAAAATGCCTTTTTTAGTCAAAATAATTGCATTTGGTCACCAAAGGTCTGAAAAACTTTTTTAGCCAAAATGACTGTATTTTTGTCTTTTAGAGTCTTAAAATGCCGGTTTTAGACAAGATAATTGCATTTCGTAAGCAGTGATCTGAAAACATTTTTTTGGTCAAAATGACTCTATTTTGGTCTCACAGTGAATAAAAAGCCTCTTTTAGTCAAAATAACTGCATTTGGTCACCAAAGGTCTGAGAAAAAATTTAGTCAAAATGATTGTATTTTCTTCTATTAGAGTCTTAAAAAGCCGGTTTTGGACAAGATAATTGCATTTGGTAACCAATCGCCTGAAACATTTGTTTGGGTCAAAATGACTCTATTTCGGTCTCCAAGTGTCTAAAAACCCTATTTTAGTCAAAATAAATGCATGTGTTCAACAAAGGTCTGAAAAACATTTTTAGCCAAAATGATTGTATTTTCTTCTATTAGAGTCTTAAAAAGCCGGTTTTGGACAAGATAATTGCATTTGGTAACCAATCGCCAGAAACATTTGTTTGGGTCAAAATGACTCTATTTTGGTCTCCAAGTGTCTAAAAAGCCTATTTTTGTCAAAATAAATGCATGTGTTCAACAAAGGTCTGAAATTCTTTTTTAGCCAAAATGACTGTATTTTTGTCTTTTAGAGTCTTAAAAAGCCGGTTTTAGACAAGATAATTGCATTTCGTAACCAGTGATCTGAAAACATTTTTTTGGTCAAAATGACTCTATTTTGGTTTCCAAGTGCCTAAAAAGCCTCTTTTAGTGAAAATAACTGCATTTGGTCACCAAAGGTCTGAGAAAAAATTTAGTCAAAATGATTGTATTTTCTTCTATTAGAGTCTTAAAAAGCCGTTTTTGGACAAGATAATTGCATTTGGTAACCAATCGCTTGAAACATTTGTTTGGGTCAAAATGAGTCTATTTTGGTCTCCAAGTGTCTAAAATCCTTTTTTAGTCAAAATAAATGCATTTTGTTCACCAACGGTCTGAAAAATTTTTTTAGCCAAAATGACTGTATTTTTGTCTTTTAGAGTCTTAAAAAGCCGGTTTTAGACAACATAATTGCATTTCGTTCCCAGTGATCTGAAAACATTTTTTTGGTCAAAATTACTCTATTTTGGTCTCCAAGTGTCTAAAACGCAATTTTTACTCAAAACAATTGCATTTGGTCACAAAAAGGTCTGAAAAACTTTTTTAGCCAAAATGACTATTTTTGTCTTTTAGAGTCTTAAAAAGCCGGTTTTAGACAAGATAATTGCATTTCGTTACCAGTGATATGAAAACATTTTTTTGGTCAAAATGACTCTATTTTGGTCTCAAGGTGCCTAAAAAGCCTCTTTCAGTCAAAATAACTGCATTTGGTCACCAAAGGTCTGAGAAAAAAATTAGTCAAAATGATTATATTTTCTTCTATTAGAGTCTTAAAAAGCCGGTTTTGGACAAGATAATTACATTTGGTAACCAATCGCCTGAAACATCTGTTTGGGTCAAAATTACTCTATTTTGGTCTCCAAGTGTCTAAAAACCCTATTTTAGTCAAAATAAATGCATGTGTTCACCAAAGGTCTGAAAAACATTTTTAGCCAAAATGACTGTATTTTTGTCTTTTAGAATCTTAAAAAGCCGGTTTTAGACAAGATAATTGCATTTCGTAACCAGTGATCTGAAAATATTTTTTTGGTCAAAATGATTCTATTTTGGCCTCCAAGTGTCTAAAAATCCTTTTTTAGTCAAAATAACTGCATTTGGTCACCAAAGGTCTGAAAAACCTTTTTAGCCAAAATGACTGTATTTTTGTCTTTTAGAGTCTTAAAAAGCCGGTTTTAGACAAGATAATTGCATTTCGTTACCAGTGATATGAAAACATTGTTTTGGTCAAAATGACTCTATTTTGGTCTCCAAGTGAATAAAAAGCCTCTTTTAGTCAAAATAACTGCATTTGGTCACCAAAGGTCTGAGAAAAAATTTAGTCAAAATGATTGTATTTTCTTCTATTAGAGTCTTAAAAAGCCGGTTGTGGACAAGATAATAACATTTGGTAACCAATCGCCTGAAACATTTGTTTGGGTCAAAATGACTCTATTTTGGTCTCCAAGTGTCTAAAAAGCCTATTTTAGTCAAAATAACTGCATTTGGTCACCAAAGGTCTGAAAAACCTTTTTAGCCAAAATGACTGTATTTTTGTCTTTTAGAGTCTTAAAAATACGGTTTTAGACAAGATAATTGCATTTCGTAACCATTGATATGAAAACATTTTTTTGGTCAAAATGACTCTATTTTGGTCTCCAAGTGCCTAAAAAGCCTCTTTTAGTCAAAATAACTGCATTTGGTCACCAAAGGTCTGAGAAAAAATTTAGTCAAAATGATTGTATTTTCTTCTATTAGAGTCTTAAAAAGCCGTTTTTGGACAAGATAATTGCATTTGGTAACCAATCGCTTGAAACATTTGTTTGGGTCAAAATGACTCTATTTTGGTCTCCAAGTGTCTAAAAATCCTTTTTTAGTCAAAATAAATGCATTTTGTTCACCAAAGGTCTGAAAACCTTTTTTAGCCAAAATGACTGTATTTTTGTCTTTTAGAGTCTTAAAAAGCCGGTTTTAGACAAGATAATTGCATTTCGTTCCCAGTGATCTGAAAACATTTTTTTGGTCACAATTACTCTATTATGGTCTCCAAGTGTCTAAAAAGCCTTTTTTAGTCAAAATAATTGTATTTGGTCACAAAAAGGTCTGAAAAACTTTTTTTGCCAAAATTACTATTTTTGTCTTTTAGAGTCTTAAAAAGCCGATTTTGGACAAGATAATTGCATTTGGTAACCAATCGCTTGAAACATTTGTTTGGGTTAAAATGACTCTATTTTGGTCTCCAAGTGTCTAAAAACCCAATTTTAGTCAAAATAAATGCATGTGTTCACCAAAGGTCTGAAAAACATTTTTAGCCAAAATGACTGTATTTTTGTCTATTAGAATCTTAAAAAGCCGGTTTTAGACAAGATAATTGCATTTCGTAACCAGTGATCTGAAAATATTTTTTTGGTCAAAATGATTCGATTTTGGCCTCCAAGTGTCTAAAAATCCTTTTTTAGTCAAAATAACTGCATTTGGTCACCAAAGGTCTGAAAAACCTTTTTAGCCAAAATAACTGTATTTTTGTCTTTTAGAGTCTTAAAAAGCCGGTTTTAGACAAGATAATTGCATTTCGTAACCAGTGATCTGAAAATTTTTTTTTGGTCAAAAATACTCTATTTTGGTCTCCAAGTGTCTAAAAAGCCTTTTTTACTCAAAATAATTGCATTTGGTCACAAAAAGGTCTGAAAAACTTTTTTTAGCCAAAATGACTATTTTTGTATTTTAGAGTCTTAAAAAGCCGGTTTTAGACAAGATAATTGCATTTCGATACCAGTGATATGAAAACATTTTTTTGGTCAAAATGACTCTATTTTGGTCTCAAGGTGCCTAAAAAGCCTCTTTCAGTCAAAATAACTGCATTTGGTCACCAAAGGTCTGAGAAAAAAATTAGTCAAAATGATTATATTTTCTTCTATTAGAGTCTTAAAAAGCCGGTTTTGGACAAGATAATTACATTTGGTAACCAATCGCCTGAAACATTTGTTTGGGTCAAAATGACTCTATTTTGGTCTCCAAGTGTCTAAAAACCCTTTTTTAGTCAAAATAAATGCATGTGTTCACCAAAGGTCTGAAAAACTTTTTTAGCCAAAATGACTGTATTTTTGTCTTTTAGAGTCTTAAAATGCCGGTTTTAGACAAGATAATTGCATTTCGTAAGCAGTGATCTGAAAACATTTTTTTGGTCAAAATGACTCTATTTTGGTCTCACAGTGAATAAAAAGCCTCTTTTAGTCAAAATAACTGCATTTGGTCACCAAAGGTCTGAGAAAAAATTTAGTCAAAATGATTGTATTTTCTTCTATTAGAGTCTTAAAAAGCCGGTTTTGGACAAGATAATTACATTTGGTAACCAATCGCCTGAAACATTTGTTTGGGTCAAAATGACTCTATTTTGGTCTCCAAGTGTCTAAAAACCCTTTTTTAGTCAAAATAAATGCATGTGTTCACCAAAGGTCTGAAAAACCTTTATAGCCAAAATGACTGTATTTTTGTCTTTTAGAGTCTTAAAAATCCGGTTTTAGACAAGATAATTGCATTTCGTAACCAGTGATCTGAAAACATTTTTTTGGTCAAAATGACTCTATTTTTGTTTCCAAGTGCCTAAAAAGCCTCTTTTAGTCAAAATAACTGCATTTGGTCACCAAAGGTCTGAGAAAAAATTTAGTCAAAATGATTGTATTTTCTTCTATTAGAGTCTTAAAAAGCCGTTTTTGGACAAGATAATTGCATTTGGTAACCAATCGCTTGAAATATTTGTTTGGGTCAAAATGAGTCTATTTTGGTCTCCAAGTGTCTAAAATCCTTTTTTAGTCAAAATAAATGCATTTTGTTCACCAACGGTCTGAAAACCTTTTTTTTAGCCAAAATGACTGTATTTTTGTCTTTTAGAGTCTTAAAAAGCCGGTTTTAGACAACATAATTGCATTTCGTTCCCAGTGATCTGAAAACATTTTCTTGGTCATAATTACTCTATTTTGGTCTCCAAGTGTCTAAAAAGCCTTTCTTACTCAAAATAATTGCATTTGGTCACAAAAAAGTCTGAAAAACTTTTTTAGCCAAAATGACTATTTTTTTCTTTTAGAGTCTTAAAAAGCCGGTTTTAGACAAGATAATTGCATTTCGTTACCAGTGATATGAAAACATTTTTTTGGTCAAAATGACTCTATTTTGGTCTCAAGGTGCCTAAAAAGCCTCTTTCAGTCAAAATAACTGCATTTGGTCACCAAAGGTCTGAAAAAAAAATTAGTCAAAATGATTATATTTTCTTCTATTAGAGTCTTAAAAAGCCGGTTTTGGACAAGATAATTACATTTGGTAACCAATCGCCTGAAACATCTGTTTGGGTCAAAATGACTCTATTTTGGTCTCCAAGTGTCTAAAAACCCTATTTTAGTCAAAATAAATGCATGTGTTCACCAAAGGTCTGAAAAACATTTTTAGTCAAAATGACTGTATTTTTGTCTTTTAGAGTCTTAAAAAGCCGGTTTTAGACAAGATAATTGCATTTCGTAACCAGTGATCTGAAAATATTTTTTTGGTCAAAATGATTCTATTTTGGCCTCCAAGTGTCTAAAAACCCTATTTTAGTCAAAATAAATGCATGTGTTCACCAAAGGTCTGAAAACCTTTTTTAGCCAAAATGACTGTATTTTTGTCTTTAAGAGTCTTAAAAAGCCGGTTTTAGACAACATAATTGCATTTCGTTCCCAGTGATCTGAAAACATTTTTTTGGTCAAAATTACTCTATTTTGGTCTCCAAGTGTCTAAAAAGCCTTTTTTACTCAAAATAATTGCATTTGGTCACAAAAAGGTCTGAAAAACTTTTTTAGCCAAAATGACTATTTTTGTATTTTAGAGTCTTAAAAAGCCGGTTTTAGACAAGATAATTGCATTTCGATACCAGTGATATGAAAACATTTTTTTGGTCAAAATGACTCTATTTTGGTCTCAAGGTGCCTAAAAAGCCTCTTTCAGTCAAAATAACTGCATTTGGTCACCAAAGGTCTGAGAAAAAAATTAGTCAAAATGATTATATTTTCTTCTATTAGAGTCTTAAAAAGCCGGTTTTGGACAAGATAATTGCATTTCGTAAGCAGTGATCTGAAAACATTTTTTTGGTCAAAATGACTCTATTTTGGTCTCACAGTGAATAAAAAGCCTCTTTTAGTCAAAATAACTGCATTTGGTCACCAAAGGTCTGAGAAAAAATTTAGTCAAAATGATTGTATTTTCTTCTATTAGAGTCTTAAAAAGCCGGTTTTGGACAAGATAATTGCATTTGGTAACCAATCGCCTGAAACATTTGTTTGGGTCAAAATGACTCTATTTCGGTCTCCAAGTGTCTAAAAACCCTAATTTAGTCAAAATAAATGCATGTGTTCAACAAAGGTCTGAAAAACATTTTTAGCCAAAATGACTGTATTTTTGTCTTTTAGAGTCTTAAAAAACCGGTTTTAGACAAGATGATTGCATTTCGTAACCAGTGATCTGAAAACATTTTTTTTGGTCAAAATGATTCTATTTTGGTCTCCAAGTGTCTAAAAATCTTTTTTTGGTCAAAATAACTGCATTTGGTCGCCAAAGGTCTGAAAAACATTTTTAGCCAAAATGATTGTATTTTCTTCTATTAGAGTCTTAAAAAGCCGGTTTTGGACAAGATAATTGCATTTGGTAACCAATCGCCAGAAACATTTGTTTGGGTCAAAATGACTCTATTTTGGTCTCCAAGTGTCTAAAAAGCCTATTTTTGTCAAAATAAATGCATGTGTTCAACAAAGGTCTGAAATTCTTTTTTAGCCAAAATGACTGTATTTTTGTCTTTTAGAGTCTTAAAAAGCCGGTTTTAGACAAGATAATTGCATTTCGTAACCAGTGATCTGAAAACATTTTTTTGGTCAAAATGACTCTATTTTGGTTTCCAAGTGCCTAAAAAGCCTCTTTTAGTGAAAATAACTGCATTTGGTCACCAAAGGTCTGAGAAAAAATTTAGTCAAAATGATTGTATTTTCTTCTATTAGAGTCTTAAAAAGCCGTTTTTGGACAAGATAATTGCATTTGGTAACCAATCGCTTGAAACATTTGTTTGGGTCAAAATGAGTCTATTTTGGTCTCCAAGTGTCTAAAATCCTTTTTTAGTCAAAATAAATGCATTTTGTTCACCAACGGTCTGAAAAATTTTTTTAGCCAAAATGACTGTATTTTTGTCTTTTAGAGTCTTAAAAAGCCGGTTTTAGACAACATAATTGCATTTCGTTCCCAGTGATCTGAAAACATTTTTTTGGTCAAAATTACTCTATTTTGGTCTCCAAGTGTCTAAAACGCCATTTTTACTCAAAACAATTGCATTTGGTCACAAAAAGGTCTGAAAAACTTGTTTAGCCAAAATGACTATTTTTGTCTTTTAGAGTCTTAAAAAGCCGGTTTTAGACAAGATAATTGCATTTCGTTACCAGTGATATGAAAACATTTTTTTGGTCAAAATGACTCTATTTTGGTCTCAAGGTGCCTAAAAAGCCTCTTTCAGTCAAAATAACTGCATTTGGTCACCAAAGGTCTGAGAAAAAAATTAGTCAAAATGATTATATTTTCTTCTATTAGAGTCTTAAAAAGCCGGTTTTGGACAAGATAATTACATTTGGTAACCAATCGCCTGAAACATCTGTTTGGGTCAAAATTACTCTATTTTGGTCTCCAAGTGTCTAAAAACCCTATTTTAGTCAAAATAAATGCATGTGTTCACCAAAGGTCTGAAAAACATTTTTAGCCAAAATGACTGTATTTTTGTCTTTTAGAATCTTAAAAAGCCGGTTTTAGACAAGATAATTGCATTTCGTAACCAGTGATCTGAAAATATTTTTTTGGTCAAAATGATTCTATTTTGGCCTCCAAGTGTCTAAAAATCCTTTTTTAGTCAAAATAACTGCATTTGGTCACCAAAGGTCTGAAAAACCTTTTTAGCCAAAATGACTGTATTTTTGTCTTTTAGAGTCTTAAAAAGCCGGTTTTAGACAAGATAATTGCATTTCGTTACCAGTGATATGAAAACATTGTTTTGGTCAAAATGACTCTATTTTGGTCTCCAAGTGAATAAAAAGCCTCTTTTAGTCAAAATAACTGCATTTGGTCACCAAAGGTCTGAGAAAAAATTTAGTCAAAATGATTGTATTTTCTTCTATTAGAGTCTTAAAAAGCCGGTTTTGGACAAGATAATAACATTTGGTAACCAATCGCCTGAAACATTTGTTTGGGTCAAAATGACTCTATTTTGGTCTCCAAGTGTCTAAAAAGCCTATTTTAGTCAAAATAAATGCATTTTGTTCACCAAAGGTCTGAAATCCTTTTTTAGCCAAAATGACTCTTAAAAAGCCGGTTTTAGACATTGTTAGTTGATCTCTGTTCTTACACTTCGTTCCCAGTGATCTGAAAACATTTTTTTGGTCAAAATTACTCTATTTTGGTCTCCAAGTGTCTAAAAAGCCTTTTTTATTCAAAATAATTGCATTTGGTCACAAAAAGGTCTGAAAAACTTTTTTAGCCAAAATGATTATTTTTGTCTTTTAGAGTCTTAAAAAGCCGGTTTTAGACAAGATAATTGCATTTCGTAACCAGTGATCTGAAAACATTTTTTTGGTCAAAATTACTCTATTTTGGTCTCCAAGTGTCTAAAAAGCCTTTTTTTAGTCAAAATAATTGCATTTGGTCACCAAAGGTCTGAAAAACTTTTTTAGCCAAAATGACTATTTTTGTCTTTTAGAGTCTTAAAAATCCGGTTTTAGACAAGATAATTGCATTTCGTTACCAGTGATATGAAAACATTTTTTTGGTCAAAATGACTCTATTTTGGTCTCCAAGTGTCTAAAAACCCTATTTTAGTCAAACTAAATGCATGTGTTCACCAAAGGTCTGAAAAACATTTTTAGCCAAAATGACTGTATTTTTGTCTTTTAGAGTCTTAAAAAGCCGGTTTTAGACAAGATAATTGCATTGCGTAACCAGTGATATGAAAGCATTTTTTTGGTCAAAATGACTCTATTTTGGTCTCCAAGTGCCTAAAAAGCATTTGGTCACCAAAGGTCTGAGAAAAAATTTAGTCAAAATGATTGTATTTTCTTCTATTAGAGTCTTAAAAAGCCGTTTTTGGACAAGATAATTGCATTTGGTAACCAATCGCTTGAAACATTTGTTTGGGTCAAAATGACTCTATTTTGGTCTCCAAGTGTCTAAAAATCCTTTTTTAGTCAAAATAAATGCATTTTGTTCACCAAAGGTCTGAAAACCTTTTTTAGCCAAAATGACTGTATTTTTGTCTTTTAGAGTCTTAAAAAGCCGGTTTTAGACAAGATAATTGCATTTCGTTCCCAGTGATCTGAAAACATTTTTTTGGTCAAAATTACTCTATTATGGTCTCCAAGTGTCTAAAAAGCCTTTTTTAGTCAAAATAATTGCATTTGCTCACAAAAAGGTCTGAAAATTTTTTTTTTGCCAAAATTACTATTTTTGTCTTTTAGAGTCTTAAAAAGCCGATTTTGGACAAGATAATTGCATTTGGTAACCAATCGCTTGAAACATTTGTTTGGGTCAAAATGACTCTATTTTGGTCTCCAAGTGTCTAAAAACCCTATTTTAGTCAAAATAAATGCATGTGTTCACCAAGGGTCTGAAAAACATTTTTAGCCAAAATGACTGTATTTTCGTCTTTTAGAGTCTTAAAAAGCCGGTTTTAGACAAGATAATTGCATTTCGTTACCAGTGATATGAAAACATTTTTTTGGTCAAAATGACTCTATTTTGGTCTCCAAGTGCCTAAAAAGCCTCTTTTAGTCAAAATATCTGCATTTGGTCACCAAAGGTCTTAGAAAAAATTTAGTCAAAATGATTGTATTTTCTTCTAATTTGAGTCTTAAAAAGCCGGTTTTGGACAAGATAATTGCATTTCGTAACCAGTGATCTGAAAACATTTTTTTGGTCAAAATGATTCTAATTTGGTCTCCAAGTGTCTAAAAATCCTTTTTTAGTCAAAATAACTGCATTTGGTCACCAAAGGTCTGAAAAACCTTTTTAGCCAAAATGACTGTATTTTTGTCTTTTAGTCTTAAAACACTGCTTTTATACAAGATAAACTACATTTGGTAACCAATGGCCTGAAAAAATGTTTTTTGGTCAAAATGACTCTATTTAGGTCTCCAAGTGTCCAAAAAGCCCTTTTTAGTCAAATTAACTACGTTTGGTCACCAAAGGTCTGAAAAACTTTTTTAGCCAAAATGACTGTATTTTTGTCTTTTAGAGTCTTAAAAAAAGCCGGTTTTAGACAAGATAATTGCATTTCGTTACCAGTGATCTGAAAACATTTTTTTGATCAAAATGACTCTATTTTGGTCTCCAAGTGTCTAAAAAGCCCCTTTTAGTCAAAATATCTGTATTTGGTCACCACAGGTCTGAAATAAGACTTTAGTCAAAATGACTGTATTTTCGTCTATTAGAGTCTTAAAAAGCCGGTTTTGGACAAGATAATTGCATTTGGTAACCAACCGCCTGAAACATTTGTTTGGGTCAAAATGACTCTATTTTGGTCTCCAAGTGTCTAAAAAGCATTTATTTTTTTGCATTTAATCACCAAAGGTCTGAAATTTTTTTAATATTTATTGAGTATAAACAGTACACTGAATAAATAACATGAACGGTAGACATAATCAGTTACAGAACCAGTGTTCAGAAAAATACAAATATATAAAGGATATAACAGCAACAGTACAGGAAAACGTCATCCATAAACCATTGCATTCAGGTGAAAATTACAGCCAAGTAAACAAACCTGAGCATGTGCCCCTGTGCATAAGAGAAGGATAAATAAAAACATACAGTTAATCCCTCCCAATAGTAATAGGACCATGAACATCTAGCAATATAGCACACACCTCCGTAAAGTAGCAAAAACCCACCTGAAGTACTAAGTGCAAAGGAGAAGGGAAGGGAAAAAAGGAAAACAGTGGCAGAAAATTTAAAGGTTGGGGGGAGGGGGGAAAGGAAGGGAGGACTCTGCACGCTAGACCTTCTCAAGAAATGCTACCCTATCCAATAAGCAGCCGATCCATAACCAACTGGGGGGAGCCAAGGCCGGGTCATCCAACCAAGGTTGCCATAACGAGGCAAATTTCTTGTGAGCATTTTCCCTGATTAAAGAGGCATTGACCTGTGTTAACCACTGGCCCCTGCTCGGCACCCTGGAGGCGATCCAAAATCGATGATCGATGAGAGGCAAAGATCCCACGTCTGCCCATCTATGGGTCCAAGATCCCCCCTCCCACCCCGCACGAGCAAGGAGGGAAGAGGGGTCCTGCACGGATCCCAACAGAAGGACATAAACCTGTTTCCGAGACCCGAAACACCTCACCCAACAGGCAGTGAGTGTCGGGTGTCAATGAAGCCAAGCCTGCCTGGGCCATCATCGCGTGTCTCAATTGTAGGTAGCGAAAGAAACAGTGCCTAGGAACATCAAACTCCCTCTGTAAGTCTTGAATATATTTTAGTACCCCAGCTCTGAACAATTGTGCTATAAAATATACACCATGGGCCTCCCACATCTCGGCGCCCTCTAGAGGAAACAGTTCCGAAAAGTTGCGATTATGCCAAATCGGAGTCTGAGGAAGGTAACCCGTGATCTGCAACATCCCCTTGACACAAAGAATTCCCGGTTCCCAGGGTTGTCTACTGGGATCTGAAGGTTCAGAAATAGTCGGCGGAGATTAAGTGCCGTCGATCTGGTCAGGATAAATCCCGATTGATCCCTATGGACAACCCCCTGGACAACAGAGGACAGCCTAGTGGCCAGTATCTTAGCTAGAATTTTAACATCCGTTGTGAGTAGAGATATGGGCCTTTAGGAATCTGCCAAAAGCGGATCCTTGCCGGGCTTCAGCAGGAAAACAACTATAGCTTCGGACATAGAGGCAGGAAGGTGGCTGTTAGGGATACAAGAGGTAGCCTGATGGCAGAGGAAGGCCCCACGTGTGCCAGAGGGCGGTGCTTAGACGGGAACCCTCAAGGTAAGTGACACAGGCTAACCTGAGGTGCGGAATCTAAGTATCCACCGGTTTTCACCAGAGCCTCTAGTGGTGAGGATGGATTTTGCTGCGTGTGGATACCAGGTCGCAGTCCTCAGGGTCACCCCACCAAGGGAGAAGCCGGTCAAGATCCGAAGGCAGATAAGCAGACAAGGGAGATCCGAGAGAATGGTCAAACAAGCCGGGGGTCAGGACGGGCAGCAGGTCAACAAGGTCAGGAACAAGCCAAAGGTCAAAATGGATATCAAACAGGTAACAGGAAGCAGGCTTCAGGAACACAGGAAGAGCTGCAGACAAGTCAGCAAAGACACAGTGCTTCTGAACTGTTTAAATAAGGCAGCCTCTTTGCCAATTACTGCAATTAGTCTGCTCTAGGTTAACCCTTTAGATTGCAGATTCATGACAGCACATCAGTGTGCTCAGGAAGCATTCCTAACATTACCCCCCCCCCTTAAGGGCAACCTCCGGGTGCCCAACAAACTGCTTTTCTGAGGATGGGCAAGAAAAAACGCCTGGATCAGGTCTGCGGCATGAATGTTACTCTCAGGTTCCCAGGAATTCTCTTCCGGCCCATAACCCTTCTATTTAATAAGGAACTGAAGCTGGTTACCTCTTTTCCGGCAATCAAGTACAGCCTCAACTTCGTACTCCATGTCGCCATCCACCATCACTGGTTCCGGAGGTCCAGGGCTTCTGCCGGGGAAGGCGTCGGGAACCGCGGGTTTTAAAAAAGAGTGACATGGAACACAGGATGGATCCGTAGGGTATCAGGTAAGGATAACTCATAGGACACGGCATTGAGTCTTATTTTAACGGGGAATGGGCAGATAAACCTGGAAGCCAACTTCTTGGATGGGCAGGCCAAGTGCAGGTTAGCTGTGGATAAAAAGACCTGGTCACCTGGTTGGAGAATCAGTTCTCCCCTCTTTTTCCCATCAAAGATTCTTTTGGACGCTATCTGAGCCTTGGCCAAGGTGTCCTGCAGAAGTTTGTTATTACTCGTGAAGAAGTCAATGGTGACCTGAACTGCGGGCACTCTGGAATCAGATGGGACGTCGGGCAGAAAGGAAGGATGAAAACCATAATTGGCAAAGAAGGGAGATTGCCCGGTAACGGAATGTCGTGAATTATTAAAGGCAAATTCCGCAAATGGTAGTAATGCTACCCAGTCGTCCTGAACGAAGGTGGTAAAGCACCGGAGATATTGTTCCAGGGTCTGGTTTGTCCTCTCTGTTTGCCCGTTTGTCTGCCGGTGGTAAGCTGAGGACATAGATAATTCAATTTTTAGTAGCTTACACAAGGCCCTCCAAAAGCGGGACGTGAACTGTACCCCTCTGTACAAGATAATGTTCGTGGGTACCCCGTGGAGTCGCACGATCTCCCTAATGAAGACTTCTGCAGTTTCTTTTGCAGAGGGGGTACCTTTGAGGGGTAGAAAGTGGGCCATCTTAGTAAGCTGGTCTACAACCACAAAAATGGCAGAGCACCCGGCCGAAGATGGAAGTTCCAGGATAAAGTCCATGGCGATAGTTTGCCAGGGCCAGTCAGGGATTGGGAGTGGTCTGAGGAGACCCCACGCCTTACTTCTGGTGGTTTTACTCCTGGAGCAAGAAACACAGGAAGACACATAACTTCTGCAGTCTTTTCCCATCTCAGGCCACCAGAATCCGGTTTGACTTTTTTCGACCCGGGCCGATAGGTGATATGGAACGAGAATCTGGAGAAGAAGAGTGCCCATCGGGCCTGGCGGGGTCTAAGTCGCTTTGCAGATCTTAAGTACTCAAGGTTCTTTTGATCGGTAAATATAAGAATCGGGTGTGATGCTCCTTCTAGTAGATATCTCCACTCTTCGAGAGCGGCTTTGATAGCCAGGAGTTCCCGGTCCCCGACATCATAGTTTTTCTCCGCGGGAGAGAGTTTCCGGGAAAAGAAGGCTATTGGGTGAGTTAAGTCTCTAGTTCCCTGTCTTTGGGAGATGACTGCCCCGACCGCAACGTCCAATGCGTCTACCTCCAGGAGATAGGGTAAGGCAGGATCCGGGTGACTTAGGATAGGGGCAGAGGTAAAATGTTTTTTAAGAACCGAGAAGGCGGACTGAGCTTCTGGGGTCCACTGGAAGTGGACGTTCTTCTTAAGGTCAGTAAGGTGAGTAATAGGGGCTATGATGTTAGAGAACCCCTTAATGAACCTCCTATAAAAATTAGTGAAGCCAATGAAGCGCTGTACTCCCTTTTTGTCTGATGGAGGTGGCCAATCCAGAATTGCAGAGACCTTCTGAGGATCCATCTCTATTCCTTCTGTGGAAATTATTAACCCCAGAAACGGGATACTGTTCTGCTCAAAAACGCACTTCTCGGCCTTGGCTTAGAGACCATACTGGCGAAGGCGACCGAGGAGCAGTCTTCCATTCGTCGCCCTCTCGGATGCGCACCAAGTTGTACGCCCCACGAAGATCCAGCTTAGTAAACAGGATGGCAGATCTGAGTCTCTGAAAGAGTTCGGGGACTAGAGGAAGGGGATAACGGTTTTTAATAGTAACTTTATTTAAATCCCTATAATCGATGCAGGGTCGGAGGGTGTGATCCTTCTTCTCTACGAAGAAGATACCTGCCCCTGCTGGAGAGGTAGAGGGACAGATGAACCCCTTCTTCAGACTTTCATCTACATAGTCCTTTAAGACGTCCAGCTCACATTCAGAAAGTGGGTAAATCCGGCCGAACGGGATTTCGGCTCCTGGGAGCAAGTCGATGGGGAAGTCATATGGACGGTGGGGGGCAAGGTCTCTGCTCCCCGTTTGCTGAATACATCCAAGAAATCATGGTATGCTTTGGGCACCACAGAACATACATCAGGTTCGGATTCAAGACAGAACAGAGTCTTGGGGAATTCAGGAGGAGCGGGTAGACAGGAATTCTTGCAGTAAAGAGATGGGAACTGGATGGTGCCTGTGATCCAATTGACTTGCGGGTTATGTGCTTGCAACCACGGTAATCCCAGGATAATGGGAAATGAGGATGTGATAACATCCAGGCTAATCAGTTCCTTATGGCCGGAGGAGGAGACCATAGGAAGGGGAAAAGTTTCTTGGGTCACGGGCCCGGATTTGATGAGGGAGCAACGGACAGACTGAAAGAGTCAACCAGTGCATTGAGCAATATCTACGTTGCTATACATCATACCTACAGGATGATTGGGTGGATCTCCTCCCTCTGGCGGAATTTGCTTACAACAATGCAACCCACAGTACTACTAAGCAAAGTCCGTTCTACTTGAATTATGGGTTTCATCCCACTCTTCTTCCACCACGCATTCTGCCATCAAGTAACCCAGTAGCCTCGGATTATCTTACCCAAATAAAAGACTCTCTGGGTTTACTCAATACCACTATATCACACGCTCATAGTCAACAAAAAAGGTACTACGACCTTCGTAGAAGACCTTCTCCTCGGTATGCTATTGGGGACCTTGTTTGGCTATCAACAAGAAACTTAAGATTAAAAATACCTAGCAAAAAACTTGGACCTCTATTTTTGGGACCCTTCCCAATTAAGAAACTTATTGGAAAAGCTGCAGTACAGCTCACCTTACCAGCAGATCTTAAGATCCATCCCATCTTCCATGTGTCGCTACTGAAGCCCCATGTTCCTAACCAAGGAATAAGGCCTACCATCTTGCCTCCACCTCCAATACAAGTTGAAGGCGGAGAAGAATATGAGATCAAAGAGATTTTGGATTCTCGCATCCATAGAGAAAGACTCCAGTATCTTATAAGATGGAAGAACTATGGACCCCAAGACGACACCTGGTTGGATACCTCTGATGTTCATGCACCTAGGCTTATACGAAGGTTTCACTCGAAATACCCAGAGAAACCAGTGCTATAGGCCTTCCGGAGCCGGCCTTAAGGGGGGTACTGTAAGATTCTGGTACCTCTGGTACCCTTAATAAATTATTTCCTTCCAAATATGCATCCCACCTTTCTTACTAGGTGGTACGCATACACCTTTAAGACAGATGATGTCATCGCTGAGCGCCGCAGAGCGGCTATTTCAACCGCCGGCGTTCTCACTCACATCGTTCGTTCAACCTGCCTTGTGTATCCACATGCCTTAAAGCCTGTCTTGCTGTCGGAACCTCCAGCTGGTTGCTTCTACCTGGAGCAGACCGGAACCTCGCTATTGATCCCTGTATCTCCCTACCGGATCTTCCCCTCTCTACTGGACCCCTCTACTACTAACATTTACTAGTGATAAGTACCCCACAGGGGAATCCTCCATAACCTACTTACACTATCTATCATCTGCACTGTTGCATAGATTGCTAGCTCTTGAGCCTACTACCATCTACTATCTGCACTGTTACATAGATTGCTAGCTCTTGAGTCTACTACCATCTATCATCTGCACTGTTACATAGATTGCTTGCTCTTACGTCTACTACCATCTATCATCTGCACTGCTACATAGATTGCTAGCTCTTGAGTCTACTACCAGCTATCCCTGCACTGGGTTAGTCTATCCTGTAATTGTCATCTGCTGTCCTTACCACCTCGATTACTAACCTATCTGCACCTCTACCTAATACCATCTAGTACTCTCCTGAACAAACCTATCAAGTACTTACCATCTCTATCACTGTTCACACCTGTCCCTTCAGCACAACACCTTCATACTGTCATATACATTCTA
Organism: Pelophylax lessonae; assembly: GCF_965119305.1. Lineage (NCBI taxonomy): Eukaryota > Metazoa > Chordata > Amphibia > Anura > Ranidae > Pelophylax > Pelophylax lessonae. Next base: position 75,660 of record NW_028119889.1, on the reverse strand, counting down.
CCACTCCAGGAACATCTTATTGAGTGTATATATATCTGTATGTTGAAGCTGACAGGCCCACAGTGATGAGTCTGGAGAGTTGGATCTGGTTATTCAACACATCTCTACATGACTACTGAGTGGAGATTTTGCAGCTGCATATCCAACCTACTACAAAAACGCAGGAGCGTTACATGGGGTCACCCAGGTCCAACGTGTTTCGCCGACTCTGCAGACTCTGACTTAAAAAGGCTTTTTAGACACTTGGAGACCAAAATAGAGTCATTTTGACCAAAAACTTTTTTTCAGACCATTGGAGCCCAAATGGCCAGTTTTAGACAAATCAAGTCTAAAAACTGATTTTTAAGGCTCTAAAAGCTTTTGGCTTTTCCTTTATTCGTTGGCTTTCTTTTTGTTTCTCCCGAGGTGCCATATTGCCATGGCCAAGTTCAAAGGGGTCGAGGTTGGCATTTGTGATCGCCTACGGATACATCACCCTGAAAGCGCCCAAGCTTGTCTGATCTCAGAAGCTAAGCAGGGTTGTGCCTGGTTAGAACCTGGATGGGAAACCGCCTGGGAATACCAGGTGCTGTAGGCTTTTGGCTTTTCCTTTATTCGTTGGCTTTCTTTTTGTTTCTCCTGAGGTGCCATCTTGCCATGGCAAAGTTCAATGGGGTAGAGGGTGGCAGTGGTTATTGCCTACGGCCACATCACCCTGAATGTGCCCTATCTCGTCTGATCTCGGAAGCTAAGCAGGGTCGGGCCTGGTTACTAACTGGATGGGAGACTGCCTGGGAATACCAGGTCCTGTAAGGCTTTTGGCTTTTCCTTTTTTGTTTTTTATTTAAAATTTTGTAATATAACACGTGAGTATCAACAACAGAAAAGGTACAATTAAATACAGACATTATGCAAATTAGGTCACTCATAGTATGGGTAACCTGAACTGGGGAAGGGCAGGGTGGGGGGAGGGGAGTCCAGAGTCAAAAGAGCATGGAAACTGATGGGGAATGTGAGAGTGGGGGAGAGTTCTTGGGCGAGTCCTGGAACGTAAATGTATATTGATCCATAGAGGGGTCGGATTTGGGGAAGGAGTACTTGACGTAATTGTCCCATTTCTGTAGAAATGATTTCCGTGAGGATGGGGCTGAAAAATCTGTGTTGAGGCGGTCAATGGAAAGAAGTGTGGAAAGCTCTGATCTGACCCGGGAAACTAAGGGGGAGTCGTGGAGATCCAATTAGTTAGGATTGTCCTTCTGCCCACCAGTAAAGAGGTAAGGATCCACAGACGATGTGGCGAGGCAGGGGTGCTAGACCACTTTTGGAGGCGTTTGTCCCAGTAACCGAACAGGAGCAATATAGGGTCTTTGGGTATGTGCCACTTTGTCACTTCCCTGATGAAGGTCAGTACCTGGTCCCAGAATGTCGTGATTAGGGATGATCGAACGGTTCGGGTCGACCATTGGTTCGGCCCGAACATTGGGTGTTCGAGGTTCGGCCGAATTTAGAACTTTTTGCCCAAAAAGTTCGGAATTCGGCAACCAGAACCGACCAAAATGCAATGGGACAGAAAATGGGCTTTAAAAGCCCGTGATTGGACCAGAACCATCAGTAAAAGCCAATTGAGGGGGCAGGAGAATGCTAGGAATGTGATTGGAGTGACTAGGGGGTCCATAGTCCAATCATTAGTGAATACGCCCCCCCAGTATATAAGATCGCCCTCGCCAAATTCCTAGCATTCTTGTACGGGACTTGAAAGAGAGTGGAATGCTGTTCTGTTCTAATGTGTTACAAAGTGTCATTTAGCTATTTTTAGTGTGAGGAAAGGGATATCTAGTGTAGTTAGAGTGCTCCTTTTACACTTTAGTTAGCTTCAAAAATTTAGTTTCTGTAGGGAAAGTGTTAAGTGTAAGGGGACCGTAGTGTAGTGTAGGGTTAACTGACAGTGACTGATATGGAAGGGTGACAAAACCCCTCCATAGCAGGGTGACCGCTATAGAGAAATGATCATTTCTCTGAGTTGCTTCGGAACTGGAATATGGCTTCTCACCAGCCAAGCATTTTTAATGCTGCAGGGGCTGCCACTGCCAGTGCTTTTTTGAGGACATGTTTGATGTCAGACATGACATCTGAACATGTGTATAGGGGGTATATACACACATATATGTCTGTATATATTTCAAAAGTTCGATCATCCCTACTAACCAGGCCCGACCCTGCTTATCCTCCCAGATCAGACGAGATCAGGCGCGTTCAGGGTGATGTGGCCATAGGTGATTATCACTGCCACCCTCGAACCCTTTGAACTTGCCCATGGCAAGATGGCAACTCAGGAGAAACAAAAAGAAAGCCAACGAATAAAGGAAAAGCCAAAAGCCTACAGCACCTGGTATTCCCAGGTGGTCTCCCATCCAGGTACTAACCAGGCCCGACCCAGCTTAGCTTCCGAGATTAGTCAAGATCGGGTGCGTTCAAGGTGATGTGGCCGTAGGCGATCACCACTGCCACCCTCGACCCCTTTGAACTTGGCCATGGCAAGATGGCACCTCAAGTTATTCGTTGGCTTTCTTTTTGTTTCTCCTGTGTGAATGCCTAATTTACCTCTAGCCATCAAATACACTATGTTCTTTGCTGTCAGTTAAACCCATGTGAGCTAAGTTTTGGGGCCTATACAGGCTGACACTTACTTCTGTATCCTGTGAAAGCCTAATGTACTTCCAGCCATCAAATACTACGTTCTGTGCTGTCAGTTAAACCCATGTGAGCTAAGTTTTGGGGCCTATACAGGCTGACACTTACTTCTGTATCCTGTGAAAGCCTAATGTACCTCCAGCCACCAAATACTACGTTCTTAGTTGTCAGGTAAACTGATGTGGGCTAATTTTTGGGGCCTTTTATGGCCGACACTTACTTCTTTATCCTGTGAATGCCTAATGTACCTTCAGCCACAGAATACTACGTTCTTAGCTGTCAGGTAAACCCATTTGGGCTACTTTTTTGGGGCATTTTATGCCCGAAACGTACTTCTTTATCCTGTAAATGCCTAATGTACCTTCAGCCACAGAATACTATATTCTTAGCTGTCAGGTAAACCCATGTGGGCTATTTTTTGGGGCCTTTTATAGCCGACACTTACTTCTGTATCCAGTGAATGCGTAATGTACCTTCAGCCAAAGAATACTACGTTCTTAGCTGTCAATTAAACCCATGTGGGTTAATTTTTTGGGGTTATACCGGCCGACACTTACTTCTGTACCCTGTGAATGCCTAATATACCTTCAACCACCAAATACTACATTCTTAGCTGTCAGGTAAACAGATGTGGGCTAATTTTTGAGGCCTTTTACGGCCGACACTTACTTCTGTATCCTGTGAATGCATTTGGTCACCAAAGGTCTGAAAAAAATGTTTTAGTCAAAATGACTGTATTTTTGTCTTTTAGAGTTTTAAAAAGCCGGTTTTAGACCAGATAGCTGCATTTTGTTCTCCAAAGGCCTGAAAATGTTTTTGGTCAAAATGACTCTATTTTGGTCTCCAAGTGTCTTAAAAGCCTTTTTTAGTCAAAATAACTGCATTTGGTCACCCAAGGTCTGACAATTTTTTTTAGTCAAAATGACTATTTTTGTCTTTTAGAGTCTTAAAAAGCCGGTTTTAGACAAGATTACTGTATTTTGTCTCCAATGGTCTGAAAATTTTTTTAGTCAAAATGACTGTATTTTGGTCTCCAAGTGTCTAAAAAGCCTATTTTAGTCAAAATAACTGCATTTGGTCACCAAAGGTCTGAAAAACAATTTTGGTCAAAATGACTGTATTTTTGTCTTTTAGAGCCTTAAAAAGCTGGGTTTCTACAAGATTTGTCTAAAATCGGCCATTTGGGCTGCAATGGCCTGAAAAAAATGTTTTGTCAAAATGACTCTATTTTGGTCTCCAAGTGTCTAAAAAGCCTTTTTTTAGTCAAAATAACTGCATTTGGTCACCAAACGTCTGAAAAAAATGTAGTCAAAATGACTACATTTATGTCTTGTAGAGCCTTAAAAAGCTGGTTTTAGGCAAGATTTTAGACATTTGGCTCCAATGGCCTGAAAAAATGTTTTTGGTCAAAATGACTTTATTTTGGTCTCCAAGTGTCTAAAAAGCCTTTTTTAGTCAGAATAACTGCATTTGGTCATCAAAGGTCTGAAATTTTTTTTCTCAAAATTACTCTATTTTTGTCTTTTTGAGCCTTATAAAGCCGGTTTTAGACAAGGTTTTAGACATTTGGGCTCCTATGGCCTGAAAACATTTTTTTGGTCAAAATGACTCTATTTTGGTCTCCAAGTGTCTAAAAAGCCTTTTTGTTAGTCAGAATAACGGCATTTGGTCACCAAAGGTCTGAAAAAATATTTAGTCAAAATTACTGTATTTTTGTCTTTTAGAGCCTTAAAAAGCCTTTTTTTAGACATGATAACTTTATTTGGGCTCCAATGGCCTGAAAAATTGTTTTTGGTCAAAATGACTCTATTTTGGCCTCCAAGTGTCTAAAAAGCCTTCTTTAGTCAAAATAACTGCATTTAGTCACCAAAGGTCTGACAACATTTTTTAGTCAAAATGACTGTATTTTTTGTCTTTTAGAGTCTTTAAAAGCCGGTTTTAGACAAGATAACTGCATTTGGTCTCCAATGGTCTGAAATTTTTTTTGTCAAAATGAATGTATTTAGTATTCTGTGGCTGAAGGTACATTAGGCATTCACAGGATACAGAAGTAAGTGTCGGCCTGTATCGGCCCCAAAAATTAGCCATGGGTTGAACTGACAGCTAAGAACGTAGTATTCTGTGGCTGAAGGTGAGTGTCAGGTAAACCCATGTGGGCTAATTTCTGGGGCCTTTTATGGCCGACACTTACTTCTGTATCCTGTGAATGCCTAATGTACCTTCAGCCACAGAATACTACGTTCTTTGCTGTCAGTTAAACCCATGTGAGCTAATTTTTGGGGCCTATACAGGCCGACACTTACTTCTGTATCATGTGAATGCCTAATGTACCTCCAGCCATTAAATACTACGTTCTTTGCTGTCAGTTAAACCCATGTGAGCTAATTTTTGGGGCCTATACAGGCCGACACTTACTTCTGTATACTGTGTGAATGCCTAATGTACCTCCAGCCACCAAATACTACGTTCTTAGTTGTCAGGTAAACTGATGTGGGATATTTTTTGGGGCCTTTTATGGCCGACGCTTACTTCTTTATCCAGTGAATGCCTAATGTACCTTCAGCCACAGAATACTACATTCTTAGCTGTCAGGTAAACCCATGTGGGCTAATTTTTGGGGCCTTTTACGGCCGACACTTACTTCTGTATCACGTGAATGCCTAATGTACCTTCAGCCACAGAATACTACGTTCTTAGCTTTCTTTTTTGTATTTATTGTTCTTTATTTCAATTTCAAGGAGAATTACAACACAAAGTATAATATATACCTCCAAGGCATAAACAAAAAGAGAACGAGAACCACAATACAAGCCCCCATCCTCTTCCCAGTACACAATGTGTTCACATTCAAAGAAATATTCATCATTTTCCAGGGTACCAATAGTGCTCGCAATAAGAAAGAGAAAAAAATTCCTTGACGAGGAAACAGTTTGTCCAGATCGCAAGGCTCTTACCCAATCTTCCTTTTCACTCTTCCCTCTCCCTTCCTCTCCAAACATCACTGCTGCCCCCTTTAATCTACCTCTGTATTGTGTCTTCCGAGAAGACAGCTATGGAGTTCATCTTTCCGTCTCCTACACTATTCTTTTCTCCTTTCCACTCTTTTCCCCTCCCTCCCTACCCTCCCCCCTTCCCTCACTCATACTATCAGACAAACATCCACTCACAAAAAAAACAAAAAAAAAAAACATTTTTTATAAATTTTTTCTCCTCGTAAATAAGTTCCAGATACCCCATATCGCCTTATATTGTTCGTATTTGTTTTGTGAGGAAAGTACTAAATCCTCCATTTTATTTATATGCTCTAATTTTCGTGCCCATTCAGATACTGAGGGGGGATTTGTCCTCCTCCAGTATTGCGGTATGCATGCTCTTGCAGCATTCATCATATGAGGTAATATCGATCTTTCATATTTCTTCCTTGATAGCCCCGATATCTGCAAGAGGCAAAAGGCTGCATCTCCCTCAATTCTATAATCCGTTATTTTCTGAATTATACCCCCTACTTCCGACCAGTATTTCTTTATATCTGGGCAATTCCAGAAAATATGGTACAACGTACCCTCTCCCTCCCCACATCTCCAGCACCTATCAGATTCCTGGGGATACCACTTATGTAATTTATCTGGTGTATTATACCATCTGGTTAAGATCTTATAATTTGTTTCCTGAATTTTAGTGCACTTTGTTGGCCCGAATGTTAACCTACATATTCTCTGTACCTGTGCTATTGTTATATCCCTATTTAAATCTGATTTCCACTTTTCCACCCAATTTAAATTTGGTTGTTCTATTGGGGTATGTAAATTAAGTTGCGCTAATATGATCTATGGAGGTATAAAGTCCACAAAGTCCCAATGTTGATAACAAATGGAAAGTATCCTTGGTAGGGTCCTGAGCCCGACTCCCTTAAGAGTGTACGCTTACCAGATTGAGGCAAAATTGAAGCGGATATGCTTAATCTTGTCAATTTGATAGAAGATCCAGGCCCGTGTAAGCAATGAACTCGGAGGTCATTGGATCATGTAAAAATACAAATAAACGCAATAGCGTAAAACCCAACGACTAAATAGTATCACCTTGAGTGTGACTTATAATAGAAATTGGGAAAAGTGTAAGAAGCTACCACCAAGATAGCTAGGGAAAAAAAATTGTTTGGAGTGTGAAACCGTACCAAAATAAATGTGAAATAAAGTGAAAAAAATTTCAGTTGGAGTTGCCTCTAGCCAGACCAAATGATCTAATAAACCCAAGTGAATAATAACAATACTGAAGATAAGTGCTTGGACCATCACCAGCTAGACAAGCCTCTTACCAAAATCAAGTAAAAGCAAGTGTGTATAAGTAACTCCAAGTGACACAGGATGCAATGTCAGAAAAACACCAGTAGGGGTCGCCTCTTACCAGACTTTAATTCAATCAAGTGTGTATGGAAATCACTAGTCAAGGTCCAACCAAGAATTCTGGGACAGATCCTCACTTTCAGCCATGCGAATGGCCAATCAAAAAGGAAGAAAAGAGGCTCCCATAGCGTAAAACCATACAATTTATTAAAAGACAAAAGAATAACACTTACAGTGCAAACGAAAAATCAGGCAGGAAATGTGCAGCCGCCGGCCGGACGGCTTCGCTCGCCCGCACTCTCTAGATCGCTGTTGGATGACGTCAGTACGCCGTGCCCTGACGACGTTTCGTCACAGATGACGTTTTTAAAGGTGCGGACGGCGTACTGACGCCATCTATTTATGCAGAACGATGGATCCAAAAACCGGAAGCGAGCGAGCACCGCTCCGCCATCTTAAGTGGGGGAATCCAGATCCGAGCGGTAACAAGCGTGCAACCGGAGATTGACACCCAAAAAACTTATTATAAACCAATCTGGGAGTTATGATACCCCACAGGTGGCTAAACATATATGTTAGTATAGCAAAAAAAACAACAAAATAACGATAAACATGACCACTATTGGAGCATCCGGTAGATCACCATCTAGTGGCCAGAAAACAATATGGCAGTGATATGAACTTTGAAAATCACAACAGAACAACAACTTATTTGACATGCCAAATTAATAGAAAACCATATTCAAATAAGTATGAATTACATATGTAGCTAATCTTGTATTGAACCAGTTAAACATACTTCAGTAATTAATGAACACATAAGTATCCAGTAAAGTGAATCTAAACCCATATGATAGCATTAGGGTCCTATAGAGTACAGGCGCATATAGATCGACTAAATGCGATTGTGGTTGTTCTGTAGTGATATAAGTATATTGTAAACAGTAAACATTAAAATGAATAAAAATATAATAAATTAAAACTGGGAACCCAAAACAAACTAAATATAGTCAAGCATTGTCTATAAACGCATTCAATTCGATGTCTACATTGAGTCCAAACGGTACATATGTTTTGACTCGATGTATCCAGGTCATCTCCAGCTTTGAGATACCTCTGACTAGAGGTTCACCTCTCCAGTGGGGTACAAATTTGTCTATCCCTAGGAATAAAGTATTCCTGGGATTTTTGTCATGGACAAGGGCATAATGTCTACTAAGTGTCGGCCATAAAAGGCACCAGAAATTATTTTTTTTTCAAATTTTATTTTTATTTATTCAAATCCAGTTACATATACATGTTATTCCTTACATTTTAACTTCCAATAACATATCTTAACAAAAAAAAAAAAAAAGGACATTCTATAATTATATCATAACTGTTTTTGAATCAACCTTTTCTTCCCATTTCCCTCCCTCTTTCCCCTCTTCTCCAAAAAAAAAAAAAAAAAAAACACTAAATAAATTCCTCTCCCCTCTCTTCCCAATTGGCCTTTCATGGGGACCATAGAGATCACAATATACCTCTTGCCATCTTTTATCTAGTCAGCCAGTTATTGTTCTATCATTAATAATTGACATTCCTCTGACTTCACATACTCTTTCCATTGTTTCCATTTCTTCTCATATTTATCTGATTGCTGGCAGGCAGATAGTACCAGATTCTCTAGATTATTTATTTCCTCAACCTTCTTTAACCACATTTTTATATTGGGGGGATCAGTATCTCTCCACTTAAGAGGTATACATGTTTTTGCTGCATTTATAAAATGTGGCATAATAGATTGTTTATATCCTTGGATAGGTGTGCTGGGTGCATGGAACAGGAAGAGAGCTGGTTCTTTAGAAATTTGGCAGTTCATGATTTTCTGTATCATCCTCCAAATCTGTTCCCAGAATATCTCTACTCCGGGACAAGACCAAAATATGTGAAACGTTGTCCCTCTCCCTGTCCCACACCTCCAGCATCGGTCTGTATTTGTCCCAGAGATCTTATTCATTTTTGCTGGGGTATAGTACCATCTGGTTAATATTTTGTAGTTTAATTCTTGTATTCTAACACATCTTGAGGTTGAAAATACTGATTTGATTATTTGCTTTTCCCGTTCTAACGAGAAAGTAGTATCCATTTCTTTTTCCCATTCCCTTAAAAACGGTAATTTACGTCCTTCTACTGATGTGGTTAATAAAGCATATAGTTTAGATATTGTATGGTCCAACATTCCTTGCTGGTTACAAATTTTTTCATAGGTTGTTAAATCCTTATCTCCTTGAGTGGGGAGTTGTAGAGACCCTAAAAAATGACGTAGTTGAAAAGCCCTCCATAAATCCAGGCCAAAAGGGCCCAAAGGGTCCATTAACTCATCTATTGTTACCCACCTTGACTCTGATAGAAAATCAGATATTTGAAAAATTCCTTTTTCCAACAGGGTTTTGAACTTCCTATCTTGGTATTCCGTGACAAAACAGGGGTTCCCCAGTATTGGACACAACAAGGAATTTTCCCGTATCAATCTCTCCTGTTCAAATATTTTTGCACATATTTTGACCGTGTTTCCTATGATAGGGTGTTTCTTAATGGAGGCTGGTATTGTTTTACAACACCATGGGGCTCTTTTAAGCGGGATTTTGCATTGTAACTGTTCTAAATTTGACCATAACTTATATTCTCCATGTCTACACCAGTCTATCACTCTTCCCAGTTGTATAGCTTGGTAATATTTCTTCATGTTTGGGACAGCTAATCCACCCTCTGCTCTAGATTTAATTAGATACCTTTTCCCTACTCTCGGATGTTTGGATTTCCATATAAAATTCATTATCGAGGTTTCAATTTGCCTAAAGTACCGAGGTGGAATATATATGGGAAGTGCCTGGAAGATATACAAAAACTTTGGCAGTATACTCATTTTAACTATGTTACATCTTCCAATCCAGGAGTACATGCCTCCTTTCCATTTCTGTAACAATAGATCTACTGTTTTAATTAAAGGAATAAAGTTCTGTGTGAATAATTGAGAAATTCTGGGTGTGATCAGTGTTCCCAAATATTTTAGAGCTGTCTTTGTCCAATTTAATTTAAAACTTGAACTTAATTGTTGTTGAAGTGTCCCTGAGATCTCTAAACCCATTGTTTCGGACTTAGAAAAATTTATTTTCATGTTAGATTGAGCTCCATATATTTCTAATTCATGTAACAAATTGGGGAGTGATATGACTGGGTTGGTGACCGAAAACATTACATCGTCTGCGTATGCTGATAGTTTATATTGTTCCTTGCCTACTTCAATGCCTGAAATATCCGGGTTCGCTCGAACTCTACACAGAAAAGGTTCTAGTGATAATACAAACAAAAGAGGGGACAGGGGACACCCCTGTCTTGTTCCATTTGCAATCGGGAATTCTGTTGATATTATTCCGTTTACCTTTACTTTTGCTGTAGGCATTGAGTAGCTCTGTGTTATCCATTTAAGCATTTTCTCTCCTATCCCTATGTACCGGAGCACCGCAAACATATACTCCCATCTAACCCTGTCGAACGCTTTTTCTGCGTCGGTGTTAAGCAAGATACTCTGTGTTTTATTTTGATGTATTATGTACAGTAAATTCAGCAATTTAGTCGTGTTGTCCCTCGCCTCTCGAGTTGGAACGAATCCCACCTGGTCCAGATGGATCAACTTCTTCAGATATTTCTGTAATCTTGTAGCTAAGATCTTGGTAAAGATCTTAAAGTCTATGTTCAAAAGCGATATCGGTCTATAGCTTTTGCATGAGGTGGGGTCCTTCCCCTCCTTCGGAATTACCGATATATGTGCATGTATTGTTTCTTTAGGGATTCTGTTCCCTATTCCCCATGCATTGAACATTTCAATCATGAATTCTTTCAAATATGGTATTAACTTTTTATAATATTGAATAGTGAATCCATCTGGACCAGGTGCTCTCCCTGCTTTAGTGTTTTTTATAGTTTCCATTAATTCTACCGATGTAATTGGTAATTCAAGTATATTACTTTCTTCCTCCGTTAACTGTGGCATTTTTGACGTACATACATATTCCTCTATTCGATCTTGTGTGATTGTAGGGGTTTGAAGGTTATACAATGCTTCATAATACTTTTTGAATTCTTCTACTATCTCTTTGGGGTAGGTAATTTTTTTCCCAGCGTCAGTTACTATATTTGGTATATATGTTATTAGGTTTTGCTCTCTGAGAGATTTAGCCAATAACTTCCCACACTTATCCCCTGCTTCATAGAAGATCCTTTTGGATTTCTGAATTGCCGCTTTGGCTTTAAATGAAAGAAGTTCATTAATATTATTCATTACTTTTGTAAGTTCTATTTTCCCTTCAGCTGACGGTGCATGTTTGTGTTTTGCTTCTATTTTATGTAAGGAATAAAGTAAAAGGTCTAGTTGTTTCGTTCGTTGTTTTTTGATCCTTGCTCCGTGTTTAATAAGAATGCCTCTTATGACTGCTTTATGAGCTTCCCATATGATCCCTGGGTCTGTGTCTTTGATAGTATTAGTTTGAAAAAAAAACTTTATTTCTGATTCTACCTCTGTCATGGTCTCTTGATTTTGTAATAGATTTTCGTTTAGTCTCCAAGTTGTCTCTCTTCTTTGTTGTTTATTAGGTAGTTCATAGGTAATTATAATTGGGGCATGGTCTGACCAGGTTATTGAACCTATCATTGTGTCTTTTATAGAATGTAATTGATTATGTGGAATTAAAAAATAATCTATACGGGAGTATTGTTGATGTAAATTAGAGTAGAATGAATAGTCCCTTTCTCCTGGGTGCATCAGGCGCCATACGTCTATTAATTGTTCCCTATATAGTATTTTTGCAAACTGTTTTTGAACTCTTGGAGGAATTGAGGATGTACCTCGTGACGTGTCCTCAGATGGAATCAAAGGGATATTCAAATCTCCACCTATTATTAGTTGTCCCTCTCTGAAATCGTTAAGTTTGTCCATACTTCCCCTCAGGAAAATATCTTGTTGTAGGTTTGGGACATATAAATTAGCCAATGTAACTTCAGTTTCTCGTATAGTCCCTTTTATAAACAAATACCTCCCATTTGGGTCACTCAAAGTCTGTATACATTTCCATGGTAAATTTCCTGAGAGGAGAATGGACACGCCCCTTGACCTTGATTCTGAGTTCGTGGAATGGTATACTATAGGAAAGTAGACATTACCCAGTTTAGGACACTTATCCTCACGAAAATGTGTCTCCTGTATCATGGCAATGTCTACCTTCAACCTTTTCAAGTCGTCTAAAAAGATTCTCCTTTTTTCTGGAGTGTTAAGACCTTTTGCGTTCACTGATACTATTCGTACGGTCTCCATTACTCAAACCAAAAGAGAAGGCGAGAGGAGGGAAAAAAAAAAAAAAAAAAGGAAAAAAAATTGGGGAACAGGGGAAATTCCCACCCTTGACCTCTTTACTATAAAGAGGTCACTATTGAGCTTTAAGCTAAGTTGCTCATCCAATTAATTATTGGTTCCTGAGCAAATTCCTATGTGGGGCAGTGGTTGGAGTAGGCCAGAGAGTTGAGACACTCCCTTCCCCCTCCCAGCCCCGGCCCGTTCTATATCTATGATTTGTCGGCATGCAGGTATGGTTTTAATTTTAATATTTACATATTTATCCCACCCCTCACCCCTAATCCCCCCCCATCCCACTCCATAAGAATGGGGGAGAGGGGGAGGAGAGAAGGGAGAGAGGGGGGGAGGAAAAGAGGACAAAACAACAAAAAATAAAAAGGGAGGAGGGGGGGAGAGAGACAATATACCCTGTATTTCTAACCTGGTATTGTCCCTTAACTAACTACTTTATATTAGTATTCTGCTTTATTTATTTAGCTGAGCCTCCCCTTAAAGACAAAAAACCATTGACCATAAAGCAAAAATCGTATAACTTTGAAAAAACCCACCTCCCCTCTCTCTCACGTCTCCAAGTAAAATTTTACTATACAGGCCACTCCATGTGTATATTGGTCTCTATCTTTGCCATTCAGTATTAGATCTCTCAAAAAAAAAAAAGGGAGACCAAAGAGGTGGAGGGGAGGGGGAGAGAGGGAGGGAAAAAGGGGGTCCAGCCAGATATACCCCCCTACTTGCCCTTGTTCATAAATATATTTAATCATTAACATATTATCTAGAGACTAGCACTAACAATAATATTCCATTCCTACTTCATCTAACATTATTCACATATAGCAACTAGTGCCGGCGATAATGATAATAATAATAATAAAAAAAAAAAAGGGGGTCCCCTCGTCGTCCACTCACTTTCACCTTCTTTAAGGACCATTACTTATGGTCTTAGTGTATCATCATTAAAAAAAAAAAGGAAGAAGGAAAAGTGATATTACCACTATTCCTAAGCTCGTGATTTTAAACTGTGAAGTTACTCTCTACTCGCTACTTCAATCCTCTTCCCATTTCCTCTTGTGTGTTTTATCTATTCATTGTAAAAAAAAAAAAAAAGGGAAAAAAAAAGGGGAAAAAAAACCACAAACAGAAAAAAGTGGGAAAAAAACCCCACATACAATCACAAACAAAAAAAAAAAAAAAAAAAAAAAAAAGGAAAAATGTGACACAAAAACACAAAGAAAAAAAAAAAAAAACACCCCACTTATTTCGTGTTTTATGTTATATCTGTGAAATTTTAAAAGAAAAAATTAAATGAGGGTTCAGTAAGGGAGACTGAGGGTTCCACCTCTCCATTCTCTAACCAATACCTCATCCAGTCGAAAGAGTAAACAACCAAAAAAAAAAAGGAAAAAAGGACCGGGGCTAAAGAAAAAAAAAAAATAAAAAAATAAAAAGAAAAGGGGGAGAAGGGGAGGGGGGGGGAGTCCTATTCGGACTCTTCATGCACATACACATAAACATTTTTACCAAATTTCCCCTTCATTCCTGTGGGGGTACCAAACCTTCAAAAAAAAAGAAAAAAAAAAGGAGGTAAAAGGAGGGATGTGCCAATATACTGTATGCCCTTCCCCCTTCAAAAAAAAAGGGATCCCTAAAGTCCTATATTCCCCCCCCCTCGACCCAGTCCTCTGTTCATCAGGGTCACTTAAACTTAAGCTTTTCTATTTTCGTCCATTTACTTTATCCCGCGGTCTCCCGTATGGTTGTCCCATTGTTCTAGGGGAGATTGTCAGCCAGTTCTCCACCTGTACAGCTTCCACTTTCAAAAATTCAAATAAGTCAGGCAGGTCTGCTGGGGTTCGAAGCAGAAATGAATCTCTCTCTTTGAAAAAAGTTACTGCTAGTGGGTAACCCCATCTATATTTGAATCCTTGCTGCTTCGCTCTTTCTAGCACAGGACGTAATAATGATCTTCTGTATAATGTAGTTTTAGACAGATCTGGGAGTATTTTAATTCTAGCCCCCTCATACTCAATTGAGCTTAAGTCCCATGCCTTACGGAGAATCTCCTCCTTTTGCGCATAATAATGTACTTTACATATAATGTCCCGTGGTCTGCTAGGATCAGCAAATCTGGACCCTGCTATTCTATGGACTCTGTCTATTTCCAACTGCGCTACTGTCTGTGACTGTGAAACTGGGGCTAGAACTTTAAGAAAAATGTCTTTCACCTTCTCTTGTAAATTCTCTCCCTCTGTCTCCGGTAGCCCCCTCAGCTTCAGGTTCCCCCCTGCGACTCCTGTCTTCTAGGTCTTCCATATGTAATTGCATATTGATCAGTGCATCTGAAAGTGCCTCTGTGGTTTTCCCAACCTCTGTCATTTGCTCCTTCACTGTTGCAATTTCCATCTCTTTTGCACTGACCTTACTGGAGAGCTGGGTCATGTCAGCACGGAGCTCCTGCATATCCCGTCGGTGTGTCTCTTCAATCCGCATAATCAACGCTTCTATCTCCAGTTTCGTAGGTAATGCTTTCAGTAGCTCCTTAATCTCTGGACTCTCTGATCCCTGTTGCTTTCCAGTCGTTTCCCTGCCCTCTCCTTCCACAGATGCTGCTGGTTCCATCGTATCTCCACCTGCCGTTTTTTCAGTTTTGTCTGCCGCCTGCGCTGCCTGTGCAGCCTGTTCACTCTGTGTACTCTGTTTGGTCTGAGTTCCGCCACGTGCAGACGCCATCTTGATTTCGGAGATCCCAGCTAACTGCTGTGGAAAGTATTTCTGAATATCTCCCGATCTCCTCTGTACTTGGCGGCGCTCCGCCGCAGCGCGGTCACTGGCCGAGCGGGTCACTGGGCGCGTCCTTGCCCAGTTGCCTGTTAGCATGCCGGTTCAACTTGCGTACCGTGCCGGTCTGGGAGGGGTACATGCGGGAGCTCCTCAAGCGCACATCCTCACATCTCCGCCTCTCCGAGCCACGCCCCACCACCCGGCACCAGAAATTAGCCCACATGGGTATACCTGACACTTACCTTCAGCCACAGAATACTTCGTTCTTAGCTGTCAGTTAAACCCATGTGGGCTAATTTTTGGGGCCTATACAGGCCAACACTTACTTCTGGATGGGAGAGTCTTAAAAAGTCGGTTTTAGTCAAGATAGCTGAATTTTGCTCTCCAATGGCCTGAAAATGTTTTTGGTCAAAATGACTCTGATTTGGTCTCCAAGTGTCTTAAAAGCCTTTTTTAGTCAAAATAACTGCATTTGGTCACCAAAGGTCTAAAAAAAAATTTTGTCAAAATGACTGTATTTTTGTCTTTTAGAGCCTTAAAAAGCTGGGTTTAGACAAGATTTGTCTAAAATCTGCAATTTGGGCTCCAATGGCCTGAAAAAATGTTTTGGTCAAAATGACTCTATTTTGGTATTCAAGTGTCTAAAAATCATTTTTTAGTCAAAATAACTGCATTTGGTCACCAAACTTCTGAAATTTTTTTAGTCAAAATGACTACATTTATGTCTTGTAGAGCCTTAAAAAGCCGGTTTTAGACAAGATTTTAGACATTTGGCTCCAATGGCCTGAAAAATATTTTTTGGTCAAAATGACTCTATTTTGGTCTCCAAGTGTCTTAAAAGCCTTTTGTAGTCAGAAAAACTGCATTTGGTCACCAAAGGTCTGAAAATTTTTTTGTCAAAATTACTCTATTTTTGTCTTCTAGAGCCTTAAAAAGCCAGTTTTAGACAAGATAACTTTATTTGGGATCCAATGGCCTGAAATTTTTTGGTCAAAATGACTCGATTTTGGTCTCGAAGTGTCTAAAAAGCCTTTTTAGTCACAATAACGGCATATGGTCAACCAAAGGTCTAAATTTTTTTTAGTCAAAATGACGGTATTTTTGTCTTTTAAGAGCCTTAAAAAGCCGGTTTTAGACACGATTTGTCTAAAACCGGCCATTTGGGCTCCAATGGCCTGAAAAAATTTCTTTGGTCAAAATGACTCTATTTTGGTCTCCAAGTGTCTAAAAAGCCTTTTTTTAGTCAAAATAACTGCATTTGGTCACCAAAGGTCTAAAAAAAAATTTAGTCAAAATTACTGTATTTTTGTCTTTTAGAGCCTTAAAAAGCTGGGTTTAGACAAGATTTGTCTAAAATCTGCAATTTGGGCTCCAATGGCCTGAAAAAATGTTTTGGTCAAAATGACTCTATTTTGGTATTCAAGTGTCTAAAAATCATTTTTTAGTCAAAATAACTGCATTTGGTCACCAAACTTCTGAAATTTTTTTTAGTCAAAATGACTACATTTATGTCTTGTAGAGCCTTAAAAAGCCGGTTTTAGACAAGATTTTAGACATTTGGCTCCAATGGCCTGAAAAATATTTTTTGGTCAAAATGACTCTATTTTGGTCTCCAAGTGTCTTAAAAGCCTTTTGTAGTCAGAAAAACTGCATTTGGTCACCAAAGGTCTGAAAATTTTTTTGTCAAAATTACTCTATTTTTGTCTTCTAGAGCCTTAAAAAGCCGGTTTTAGACAAGATAACTTTATTTGGGATCCAATGGCCTGAAATTTTTTTTGTCAAAATGACTCGATTTTGGTCTCGAAGTGTCTAAAAAGCCTTTTTAGTCACAATAACGGCATATGGTCAACCAAAGGTCTAAATTTTTTTTAGTCAAAATGACGGTATTTTTGTCTTTTAAGAGCCTTAAAAAGCCGGTTTTAGACACGATTTGTCTAAAACCGGCCATTTGGGCTCCAATGGCCTGAAAAAATTTCTTTGGTCAAAATGACTCTATTTTGGTCTCCAAGTGTCTAATAAGCCTTTTTTTAGTCAAAATAACTGCATTTGGTCACCAAAGGTCAGAAAAAAATATTTAGTCAAAATTACTGTATATTTTGTCTTTTAGAGCCTTAAAAAGCCGGTTTTAGACAAGATAACTTTATTTGGGCTCCAATGGCCTGAAAAATTGTTTTTGGTTAAAATGACTCTATTTTGTTCTCCAAGTTTCTAAAAAGCCTTTTTTAGTCAAAATAACGACATTTGGTCACCAAAGGTCTGAAAAAGAAATCTAGTCAAAATGACTGTATTTTTGTCTTTTAGAGCCTTAAAAAGCCGGTTTTAGACAAGATTTGTCTAAAACTGGCCATTAAGTCTCCACTGGCCTGAAAATATTTTTTGGTCAAAATGACTCTATTTTGGTTTCCAAGTGTCCAAAAAGCCTTGTTTAGTCAAAATAACTGCATTTAGTCACCAAAGGTCTGACAATTTTTTTTAGTCAAAATGACTGTATTTTTGTCTTTTAGAGTCTTTAACCACCTCAATACTGGGCACTTAAACCCCCTTCCTTCCCAGACCAATTTTCAGCTTTTAGCGCTGTTGCATTTTGAATGACAATTGTGCGGTCATGCAACACTGTACCTAAACCAAATTTGTGTCATTTTTTCCCCACAAATAGAGCTTTCTTTTGGTGGTATTTGATCACCACCAGGTTTTTTCTTTTTTGGTGCACAAATAAAAAAATACCGAAAAGTTTGAAAAAAAAAAAAGTTTTTTGTTTAGGTTATAAAATTTTGTAAATGGATACGTTTTTTCCTGCACTAAAGAGCACTGATGACGCCACACTCACAGGCACTGATGAGGAGACACTGATGGGGTGGCACTGATGGGGTGGCACTGATGGGGTGGCACTGATATGCAGCACTGATGGGCACTGATAGGTAGCACTGATATGCAGCACTGATGGGCACTGATATGTGGCACTGATAGATAGCACTGATATGCAGCATTGGTGGGCACTGATAGGCAGCGCTGATGGGCACTGATAGGCAGCACTGATGGGGACTGATCGGCGGCACTGATGGGCACTGATAGGTGGCACTGATGGGCGGGACTGATCGGCACTGATGAGGGGCACTGATGGGCACTGATAGGCAGCACTGGTGGGCAATAATGGGCACTGGTGGGCGGCACTGATAGATGGCAATAATGGGCACTGGTGGGCAGCACTGATAGATGGCATTGGTGGGCAGCACTGATAGGGGGGCACCACTGGCAGGCTCTCTGAGCCCCGTTTGCCATCCCTGGTGGCCATGGTGGGCATCCCTGATGGTCATGGGTGGGCATCCCTGGTGGCTCTAGTTGCACCCCCTCCCCCAGGGCTGCACTGGTAATCTGATTACCAGCACAGACCCCCCCTGTGATCAGTGAGTAATCAGAAATACTCACTGATCATTCCGGCTGCAGAATAGATCCTCTCCTCTTCTCCTCACTGACAGCATCTGTCAGGAGGAGAAGAGATCTAAGCCGTTACAATGGCTGTATTGACATTACATGACGGCTGTGATTGGACACAGCCATCATGTGATCAGGAGGGCCAATCACAGGGCCCTCCTGCCGAGTCTTGTTGCTCTGTGTCCTCTCCTTCTGAAGGACGTTCCGGAACGTCCATTCAGAAGGACGAGACTCCCGCCCGGCCATATATCTACAATGGCCCAGTTGTAAGGTGGTTAAAAGCCGGTTTTAGACAAGATAACTGCATTTGGTCCCCAATGGTCTGAAATTTTTTTGTCAAAATGAATGTATTTAGTATTCTGTGGCTGAAGGTACATTAGGCATTCACAGGATACAGAAGTAAGTGTCGGCCATAAAAGTCCCCAAAAATTAGCCTGACAGCTAAGAACGTAGTATTTGGTGGCTGAAGGTACATTAGGCATTTACAGGGTACATTAGTAAGTGTTGGCCTGTATCGGCCCCAAAAATTAGCCCACATGGGTTTAACTGACAGCTAAGAACGTAGTATTCAGTGGCTGAAGGTGAGTGTCAGATAAACCCATGTGAGCTAATTTTTGGGGCCTATACAGGCTGACACTTACTTCTGTATCCTTTGAATGCCTAATGTACCTCTAGCCATCAAATACTACGTTCTTTGCTGTCAGTTAAACCCATGTGAGCTAATTTTTGGGGCCCATACAGGCTGACACTTACTTCTGTATACTGTTTGAATGCCTAATGTACCTTCAGCTATAGAATACTATGTTCTTAGCTGTCAGTAAAACCCATGTGGGCTAATTTTTGGGGACTATACAGGCCGACACTTACTTCTATATCCTGTGAATGCCTAATATACCTTCAGCCACCAAATACTACATTCTTAACTGTCAGTTAAACCCATGTGAGCTCATTTTTGGGGTCTATACATGCCAACACTTACTTCTGTATACTGTGTGAATGCCTAATATACCTCTAGCCATCAAATACTACATTCTTTGCTGTCAGTTAAACCCATGTGAGCTATTTTTTGGGGCCTATACAGGCCGACCCTTTCTTCTGTATACCGTGTGAATGCCTAATGTACCTCCAGCCATCAAATATACTACGTTCTTTGCTGTCAGTTAAACCCATGTGAGATAATTTTGGGGCCTATACAGGCCGACACTTACATTTGTATACTGTGTGAATGCCTAATGTACCTCCAGCCATCAAATACACTACGTTCTTTGCTGTCAGTTAAACCCATGTGAGCTCATTTTTGGGGCCTATACAGTCCGACACTTAATTCTGTATCATGTGAATGCCTAATGTACCTCCAGCCATTAAATACTACGTTCTTTGCTGTCAGTTAAACCCATGTGAGCTAATTTTTGGGGCTTATAGAGGCCGACACTTACTTCTGTATACTGTGTGAATGCCTAATGTACCTCCAGCCACCAAATACTACGTTCTTAGTTGTCAGGTAAACTGATGTGGGCTATTTTTTGGGGCCTTTTATGGCCGACACTTACCTCTTTATCCAGTGAATGCCTAATGTACCTTCAGCCACAGAATACTACTTTCTTAGCTGTCAGGTAAACCCGTTTGGGTTCATTTTTGGGACCTTTTATGGCCGACACTTACTTCTTTATCCTGTAAATGCCTGATGTACCTTCAGCCACAGAATACTACATTCTTAGCTGTCAGGTAAACCCATGTTGGCTATTTTTTGGGGCCTTTTATGGCCGACACTTACTTCTGTATCCAGTGAATGCCTAATGTACCTTCAGCCAAAGAATACTACGTTCTTAGCTGTCAATTAAACCCATGTGGGCTAATTTTTGGGGTTATACAGGCCATCACTTACTTCTGTACCCTGTGAATGCCTAATATTCCTTCAGCCACCAAATACTACGTTCTTAGCTGTCAGGTAAACCCATGTGGGCTAATTTTTGGGGCCTTTTACGGCCGACACTTACTTCTGTATCCTGTGAATGAAAAAATAATTTATTCCAAATGACTGTATTTTTGTATTTTAGAGTCTTAAAAAGACAGTTTTAGTCAAGATAGCTGCATTTTGCTCTCCAATGGCCTGAAAATGTTTTTGGTCAAAATGACTCTATTTTGGTCTCCAAGTTTTTTAAAAGCCTTTTTTAGTCAAAATAACTGCATTTGGTTACCAAAGGTCTGAAAAATTTTTTTAGTCAAAATTACTATATTTTTGTCTTTTAGAGACTTAAAAAGCCGGTTTTAGACAAGATTACTGTATTTTGTCTCCAATGGTCTGAAAAAAATTTTTTGGGGTCAAAATGACTGTATTTTGGTCTCCAAGTATCTTAAAAGTCCATTTTATTCAAAATAACTGCATTTGGTCACCAAAGGTATGAAAAACAATTTTAGTCAAAATGACTGTATTTTTGTATTTTAGAGCCTTAAAAAGCCGGTTTTAGTCAAGATAGCTGCATTTTGCTCTCCAATGGCCTGAAAATGTTTTTGGTCAAAATGACTCTGATTTGGTCTCCAAGTGTCTTAAAAGCCTTTTTTAGTCAAAATAACTGCATCTGGTCACCAAAGGTCTGAAAATTTTTTTAGTCAAAATTACTATATTTTTGTCTTTTAGAGTCTTAAAAAGCCGGTTTTAGACAAGATTACTGTATTTTGTCTCCAATGGTCTGAAATTTTTTTGGGTCTAAATGACTGTATTTTGGTCTCCAAGTGTCTAAAAAGTCTATTTTAGTCAAAATAACTGCATTTGGTCACCAAAGGTATGAAAAACAATTTTAGTCAAAATGACTGTATTTTTGTATTTTAGAGTCTTAAAAAGCCGGTTTTAGTCAAGATAGCTGAATTTTGCTCTCCAATGGCCTGAAAATGTTTTTGGTCAAAATGACTCTGATTTGGTCTCCAAGTGTCTTAAAAGCCTTTTTTAGTCAAAATAACTGCATTTGGTCACCAAAGGTCTAAAAAAAATTTTAGTCAAAATGACTGTATTTTTGTCTTTTAGAGCCTTAAAAAGCTGGGTTTAGACAAGATTTGTCTAAAATCGGCAATTTGGGCTCCAATGGCCTGAAAAAATGTTTTGGTCAAAATGACTCTATTTTGGTATTCAAGTGTCTAAAAATCATTTTTTAGTCAAAATAACTGCATTTGGTCACCAAACTTCTGAAATTTTTTTTAGTCAAAATGACTACATTTATGTCTTGTAGAGCCTTAAAAAGCCGGTTTTAGACAAGATTTTAGACATTTGGCTCCAATGGCCTGAAAAATATTTTTTGGTCAAAATGACTCTATTTTGGTCTCCAAGTGTCTTAAAAGCCTTTTGTAGTCAGAAAAACTGCATTTGGTCACCAAAGGTCTGAAATTTTTTTTGTCAAAATTACTCTATTTTTGTCTTCTAGAGCCTTAAAAAGCCGGTTTTAGACAAGATAACTTTATTTGGGATCCAATGGCCTGAAATTTTTTTTGGTCAAAATGACTCGATTTTGGTCTCGAAGTGTCTAAAAAGCCTTTTTAGTCACAATAACGGCATATGGTCAACCAAAGGTCTAAAATTTTTTTAGTCAAAATGACGGTATTTTTGTCTTTTAAGAGCCTTAAAAAGCCGGTTTTAGACACGATTTGTCTAAAACCGGCCATTTGGGCTCCAATGGCCTGAAAAAATTTCTTTGGTCAAAATGACTCTATTTTGGTCTCCAAGTGTCTAAAAAGCCTTTTTTTAGTCAAAATAACTGCATTTGGTCACCAAAGGTCAGAAAAAAATATTTAGTCAAAATTACTGTATATTTTGTCTTTTAGAGCCTTAACCGCTTGCCGACTGGGCACAGTATATTTACTGCGGCAGTCGGCCCCGGCCAGGCAGAGTGACGTAGGTCTACGTCGCTCGCCTGTCACTCCTTCCAGAGCCAATAGCGGGCGGGCGCGCGCCCGCCGAGGCGCGCGCCCGCCTCGGCTCGTTCACGGAGGAGTGCGGGAGTGTGACTGGCGGACCCGATGTCCGCCGGTCACACTACGATCGCCGCTACAGCGGGAGAAAGACAGAGCGGCTTGTGTAAACAAGCCACCTGTCAGTTCTCCCTGTGTAAAAGTGAAGATCAAACAGTTCTACTATGTAGAACTGTTGATCTTTGTTTTTACACTAGTAGACCTATCCCTACACAGTTAGAATCACGCCCCTAGGACACACTTAACCCCTCCCTGTCCAATACTGTTAACCCCTTCCCTGCCAGTGTCATTTTTGCAGTAACAGTGCATATATATAGCACTGATTACTGCAGTAATGTCACTGGTACCCCCAAAAGTGTCAAAAATGTCAGTCAAGTGTCCGATCTGTCCGCCGCAATGTCGCAGTACCGCAAAAAAAATCGCAGATCGCCGCCATTACTCGTTAAAAAAAAAAACACCAAAAATGACAAAAATCTTTCCCTTTGTTAGTAAACGCAATAACTTTTGCGCAAACCAATCAAAATACGCTTTTTGCGATTTTTTTTACCAAACATAGGTAGCGTAAAACAAATTGGCCGAAAATTTTAAAAAATTTTGATTTTTACATTTTTTTTTGGGGGAATTTCATATAAAAAAAGTGAAAAATATTGTTGTTTTTGCAAAAATTACGCTCTTTTTTTGTTTATAGCGCGTGATCAAAAAATCGCACAGGTGATCAAATACCACCAAAAGAAAGCTCTGTTTGTGGGAAAAAAAGGACGTGAAATTCGTTTAGGTACAGCGTCGCACGACCGCGCGATTGTCCGTTAAAGTCACGCAGTAAAAAATCGCAAAATAACCCCTGGTCTTTTAGCAGGAAAATCCTCCGGTGGTAAAGTGGCTAAAAAGCCGGTTTTAGACAAGATAACTTTATTTGGGCTCCAATGGCCTGAAAAATTGTTTTTGGTTAAAATGACTCTATTTTATTCTCCAAGTTCTAAAAAGCCTTTTTTAGTCAAAATAACGACATTTGGTCACCAAAGGTCTGAAAAAGAAATCTAGTCAAAATGACTGTATTTTTGTCTTTTAGAGCCTTAAAAAGCCGGTTTTAGACAAGATTTGTCTAAAACTGGCCATTAAGTCTCCACTGGCCTGAAAATATTTTTTGGTCAAAATGACTCTATTTTGGTTTCCAAGTGTCCAAAAAGCCTTCTTTAGTCAAAATAACTGCATTTAGTCACCAAAGGTCTGACAAATTTTTTTAGTCAAAATGACTGTATTTTTGTCTTTTAGAGTCTTTAACCACCTCAATACTGGGCACTTAAACCCCCTTCCTTCCCAGACCAATTTTCAGCTTTTAGCGCTGTTGCATTTTGAATGACAATTGTGCGGTCATGCAACACTGTACCTAAACCAAATTTGTGTCATTTTTTCCCCACAAATAGAGCTTTCTTTTGGTGGTATTTGATCACCACCAGGTTTTTTCTTTTTTGGTGCACAAATAAAAAAATACCGAAAAGTTTGAAAAAAAAAAGTTTTTTGTTTAGGTTATAAAATTTTGTAAATGGATACGTTTTTTCCTGCACTAAAGAGCACTGATGACGCCACACTCACAGGCACTGATGAGGAGACACTGATGGGGTGGCACTGATGGGGTGGCACTGATATGCAGCACTGATGGGCACTGATAGGTAGCACTGATATGCAGCACTGATGGGCACTGATATGTGGCACTGATAGATAGCACTGATATGCAGCATTGGTGGGCACTGATAGGCAGCGCTGATGGGCACTGATAGGCAGCACTGATGGGGACTGATCGGCGGCACTGATGGGCACTGATAGGTGGCACTGATGGGCGGGACTGATCGGCACTGATGAGGGGCACTGATGGGCACTGATAGGCAGCACTGATAGATGGCAATAATGGGCACTGGTGGGCAGCACTGATAGATGGCATTGGTGGGCAGCACTGATAGGGGGGCACCACTGGCAGGCTCTCTGAGCCCCGTTTGCCATCCCTGGTGGCCATGGTGGGCATCCCTGGTGGTCATGGGTGGGCATCCCTGGTGGCTCTAGTGGCACCCCCTCCCCCAGGGCTGCACTGGTAATCTGATTACCAGCACAGACCCCCCCTGTGATCAGTGAGTAATCAGAAATACTCACTGATCATTCCGGCTGCAGAATAGATCCTCTCCTCTTCTCCTCACTGACAGCATCTGTCAGGAGGAGAAGAGATCTAAGCCGTTACAACGGCTGTATTGACATTACATGACGGCTGTGATTGGACACAGCCATCATGTGATCAGGAGGGCCAATCACAGGGCCCTCCTGCCGAGTCTTGTTGCTCTGTGTCCTCTCCTTCTGAAGGACGTTCCGGAACTTCCATTCAGAAGGACGAGACTCCCGCCCGGCCATATATCTACAATGGCCCAGTTGTAAGGTGGTTAAAAGCCGGTTTTAGACAAGATAACTGCATTTGGTCCCCAATGGTCTGAAATTTTTTTGTCAAAATGAATGTATTTAGTATTCTGTGGCTGAAGGTACATTAGGCATTCACAGGATACAGAAGTAAGTGTCGGCCATAAAAGTCCCCAAAAATTAGCCTGACAGCTAAAAACTTAGTATTTGGTGGCTGAAGGTACATTAGGCATTTACAGGGTACATTAGTAAGTGTTGGCCTGTATCGGCCCCAAAAATTAGCCCACATGGGTTTAACTGACAGCTAAGAACGTAGTATTCAGTGGCTGAAGGTGAGTGTCAGATAAACCCATGTGAGCTAATTTTTGGGGCCTATACAGGCTGACACTTACTTCTGTATCCTTTGAATGCCTAATGTACCTCTAGCCATCAAATACTACGTTCTTTGCTGTCAGTTAAACCCATGTGAGCTAATTTTTGGGGCCCATACAGGCCGACACTTACTTCTGTATACTGTTTGAATGCCTAATGTACCTTCAGCTACAGAATACTATGTTCTTAGCTGTCAGTAAAACCCACGTGGGCTAATTTTTGGGGACTATACAGGCCGACACTTACTTCTATATCCTGTGAATGCCTAATGTACCTTCAGCCACCAAATACTACATTCTTAACTGTCAGTTAAACCCATGTGAGCTCATTTTTGGGGTCTATACATGCCGACACTTACTTCTGTATACTGTGTGAATGCCTAATATACCTCTAGCCATCAAATACTACATTCTTTGCTGTCAGTTAAACCCATGTGAGCTATTTTTTGGGGCCTATACAGGCCGACCCTTTCTTCTGTATACCGTGTGAATGCCTAATGTACCTCCAGCCATCAAATATACTACGTTCTTTGCTGTCAGTTAAACCCATGTGAGATAATTTTGGGGCCTATACAGGCCGACACTTACTTTTGTATACTGTGTGAATGCCTAATGTACCTCCAGCCATCAAATACACTACGTTCTTTGCTGTCAGTTAAACCCATGTGAGCTCATTTTTGGGGCCTATACAGTCCGACACTTCTGTATCATGTGAATGCCTAATGTACCTCCAGCCATTAAATACTACGTTCTTTGCTGTCAGTTAAACCCATGTGAGCTAATTTTTGGGGCTTATAGAGGCCGACACTTACTTGTGTATACTGTGTGAATGCCTAATGTACCTCCAGCCATTAAATACTATGTTCTTTGCTGTCAGTTAAAACCATGTGAGCTAATGTTTGGGGCCTATACAGGCCGACACTTACTTCTGTATACTGTGTGAATGCCTAATGTACCTCCAGCCACCAAATACTACGTTCTTAGTTGTCAGGTAAACTGATGTGGGCTATTTTTTGGGGCCTTTTATGGCCGACACTTACCTCTTTATCCAGTGAATGCCTAATGTACCTTCAGCCACAGAATACTACTTTCTTAGCTGTCAGGTAAACCCGTTTGGGTTCATTTTTGGGGCCTTTTATGGCCGACACTTACTTCTTTATCCTGTAAATACCTGATGTACCTTCAGCCACAGAATACTACATTCTTAGCTGTCAGGTAAACCCATGTTGGCTATTTTTTGGGGCCTTTTATGGCCGACACTTACTTCTGTATCCAGTGAATGCCTAATGTACCTTCAGCCAAAGAATACTACGTTCTTAGCTGTCAATTAAACCCATGTGGGCTAATTTTTGGGGTTATACAGGCCATCACTTACTTCTGTACCCTGTGAATGCCTAATATACCTTCAGCCACCAAATACTACGTTCTTAGCTGTCAGGTAAACCCATGTGGGCTAATTTTTGGGGCCTTTTACGGCCGACACTTACTTCTGTATCCTGTGAATGAAAAAATAATTTATTCCAAATGACTGTATTTTTGTATTTTAGAGTCTTAAAAAGACAGTTTTAGTCAAGATAGCTGCATTTTGCTCTCCAATGGCCTGAAAATGTTTTTGGTCAAAATGACTCTATTTTGGTCTCCATGTTTTTTAAAAGCCTTTTTTAGTCAAAATAACTGCATTTGGTTACCAAAGGTCTGAAAAAATTTTTTAGTCAAAATTACTATATTTTTGTCTTTTAGAGTCTTAAAAAGCCGGTTTTAGAAAAGATTACTGTATTTTGTCTCCAATGGTCTGAAAAAAATTTTTTGGGGTCAAAATGACTGTATTTTGGTCTCCAAGTATCTTAAAAGTCCATTTTATTCAAAATAACTGCATTTGGTCACCAAAGGTATTAAAAACAATTTTAGTCAAAATGACTGTATTTTTGTATTTTAGAGCCTTAAAAAGCCGGTTTTAGTCAAGATAGCTGCATTTTGCTCTCCAATGGCCTGAAAATGTTTTTGGTCAAAATGACTCTGATTTGGTCTCCAAGTGTCTTAAAAGCCTTTTTTAGTCAAAATAACTGCATTTGGTCACCAAAGGTCTGAAAATTTTTTTAGTCAAAATTACTATATTTTTGTCTTTTAGAGTCTTAAAAAGCCGGTTTTAGACAAGATTACTGTATTTTGTCTCCAATGGTCTGAAAAAAATTTTTTGGGGTCAAAATGACTGTATTTTGGTCTCCAAGTATCTTAAAAGTCCATTTTATTCAAAATAACTGCATTTGGTCACCAAAGGTATGAAAAACAATTTTAGTCAAAATGACTGTATTTTTGTATTTTAGAGCCTTAAAAAGCCGGTTTTAGTCAAGATAGCTGCATTTTGCTCTCCAATGGCCTGAAAATGTTTTTGGTCAAAATGACTCTGATTTGGTCTCCAAGTGTCTTAAAAGCCTTTTTTAGTCAAAATAACTGCATTTGGTCACCAAAGGTCTGAAAATTTTTTAGTCAAAATTACTATATTTTTGTCTTTTAGAGTCTTAAAAAGCCGGTTTTAGACAAGATTACTGTATTTTGTCTCCAATGGTCTGAATTTTTTTTGGGTCTAAATGACTGTATTTTGGTCTCCAAGTGTCTAAAAAGTCTATTTTAGTCAAAATAACTGCATTTGGTCACCAAAGGTATGAAAAACAATTTTAGTCAAAATGACTGTATTTTTGTATTTTAGAGTCTTAAAAAGCCGGTTTTAGTCAAGATAGCTGAATTTTGCTCTCCAATGGCCTGGAAATGTTTTTGGTCAAAATGACTCTGATTTGGTCTCCAAGTGTCTTAAAAGCCTTTTTTAGTCAAAATAACTGCATTTGGTCACCAAAGGTCTAAAAAAAATTTTAGTCAAAATGACTGTATTTTTGTCTTTTAGAGCCTTAAAAAGCTGGGTTTAGACAAGATTTGTCTAAAATCGGCAATTTTGGCTCCAATGGCCTGAAAAAATGTTTTGGTCAAAATGACTCTATTTTGGTATTCAAGTGTCTAAAAATCATTTTTTAGTCAAAATAACTGCATTTGGTCACCAAACTTCTGAAATTTTTTTTAGTCAAAATGACTACATTTATGTCTTGTAGAGCCTTAAAAAGCTGGTTTTAGACAAGATTTTAGACATTTGGCTCCAATGGCCTGAAAAATATTTTTTGGTCAAAATGACTCTATTTTGGTCTCCAAGTGTCTTAAAAGCCTTTTGTAGTCAGAAAAACTGCATTTGGTCACCAAAGGTCTGAAAATTTTTTTGTCAAAATTACTCTATTTTTGTCTTCTAGAGCCTTAAAAAGCCGGTTTTAGACAAGATAACTTTATTTGGGATCCAATGGCCTGAAATTTTTTTTGGTCAAAATGACTCGATTTTGGTCTCGAAGTGTCTAAAAAGCCTTTTTAGTCACAATAACGGCATATGGTCAACCAAAGGTCTAAATTTTTTTTAGTCAAAATGACGGTATTTTTGTCTTTTAAGAGCCTTAAAAAGCCGGTTTTAGACACGATTTGTCTAAAACCGGCCATTTGGGCTCCAATGGCCTGAAAAAATTTCTTTGGTCAAAATGACTCTATTTTGGTCTCCAAGTGTCTAAAAAGCCTTTTTTTAGTCAAAATAACTGCATTTGGTCACCAAAGGTCAGAAAAAAATATTTAGTCAAAATTACTGTATATTTTGTCTTTTAGAGCCTTAAAAAGCCGGTTTTAGACAAGATAACTTTATTTGGGCTCCAATGGCCTGAAAAATTGTTTTTG
Source organism: Pelophylax lessonae (assembly GCF_965119305.1). Taxonomy (NCBI): domain Eukaryota; kingdom Metazoa; phylum Chordata; class Amphibia; order Anura; family Ranidae; genus Pelophylax; species Pelophylax lessonae. The sequence continues at coordinate 46,555 of NW_028119889.1, read as the reverse complement.
GTTAAAATGACTCTATTTTATTCTCCAAGTTCTAAAAAGCCTTTTTTAGTCAAAATAACGACATTTGGTCACCAAAGGTCTGAAAAAGAAATCTAGTCAAAATGACTGTATTTTTGTCTTTTAGAGCCTTAAAAAGCCGGTTTTAGATAAGATTTGTCTAAAACTGGCCATTAAGTCTCCACTGGCCTGAAAATATTTTTTGGTCAAAATGACTCTATTTTGGTTTCCAAGTGTCCAAAAAGCCTTCTTTAGTCAAAATAACTGCATTTAGTCACCAAAGGTCTGACAAATTTTTTTAGTCAAAATTACTGTATTTTTGTCTTTTAGAGTCTTTAACCACCTCAATACTGGGCACTTAAACCCCCTTCCTTCCCAGACCAATTTTCAGCTTTTAGCGCTGTTGCATTTTGAATGACAATTGTACGGTCATGCAACACTGTACCTAAACCAAATTTGTGTCATTTTTCCCCACAAATAGAGCTTTCTTTTGGTGGTATTTGATCACCACCAGGTTTTTTCTTTTTTGGTGCACAAATAAAAAAATACCGAAAAGTTTGAAAAAAAAAAGTTTTTTGTTTAGGTTATAAAATTTTGTAAATGGATACGTTTTTTCCTGCACTAAAGAGCACTGATGATGCCACACTCACAGGCACTGATGAGGAGACACTGATGGGGTGGCACTGATGGGGTGGCACTGATATGCAGCACTGATGGGCACTGATAGGTAGCACTGATATGCAGCACTGATGGGCACTGATATGTGGCACTGATAGATAGCACTGATATGCAGCATTGGTGGGCACTGATAGGCAGCGCTGATGGGCACTGATAGGCAGCACTGATGGGGACTGATCGGCCGCACTGATGGGCACTGATAGGTGGCACTGATGGGCGGGACTGATCGGCACTGATGAGGGGCACTGATGGGCACTGATAGGCAGCACTGGTGGGCAATAATGGGCACTGGTGGGCGGCACTGATAGATGGCAATAATGGGCACTGGTGGGCAACACTGATAGATGGCATTGGTGGGCAGCACTGATAGGGGGGCACCACTGGCAGGCTCTCTGAGCCCCGTTTGCCATCCCTGGTGGCCATGGTGGGCATCCCTGGTGGTCATGGGTGGGCATCCCTGGTGGCTCTAGTGGCACCCCCTCCCCCCCGGGCTGCACTGGTAATCTGATTACCAGCACAGACCCCCCCCTGTGATCAGTGAGTAATCAGAAATACTCACTGATCATTCCGGCTGCAGAATAGATCCTCTCCTCTTCTCCTCACTGACAGCATCTGTCAGGAGGAGAAGAGATCTAAGCCGTTACAACGGCTGTATTGACATTACATGACGGCTGTGATTGGACACAGCCATCATGTGATCAGGAGGGCCAATCACAGGGCCCTCCTGCCGAGTCTTGTTGCTCTGTGTCCTCTCCTTCTGAAGGACGTTCCGGAACTTCCATTCAGAAGGACGAGACTCCCGCCCGGCCATATATCTACAATGGCCCAGTTGTAAGGTGGTTAAAAGCCGGTTTTAGACAAGATAACTGCATTTGGTCCCCAATGGTCTGAAATTTTTTTGTCAAAATGAATGTATTTAGTATTCTGTGGCTGAAGGTACATTAGGCATTCACAGGATACAGAAGTAAGTGTCGGCCATAAAAGTCCCCAAAAATTAGCCTGACAGCTAAAAACTTAGTATTTGGTGGCTGAAGGTACATTAGGCATTTACAGGGTACATTAGTAAGTGTTGGCCTGTATCGGCCCCAAAAATTAGCCCACATGGGTTTAACTGACAGCTAAGAACGTAGTATTCAGTGGCTGAAGGTGAGTGTCAGATAAACCCATGTGAGCTAATTTTTGGGGCCTATACAGGCTGACACTTACTTCTGTATCCTTTGAATGCCTAATGTACCTCTAGCCATCAAATACTACGTTCTTTGCTGTCAGTTAAACCCATGTGAGCTAATTTTTGGGGCCCATACAGGCCGACACTTACTTCTGTATACTGTTTGAATGCCTAATGTACCTTCAGCTACAGAATACTATGTTCTTAGCTGTCAGTAAAACCCATGTGGGCTAATTTTTGGGGACTATACAGGCCGACACTTACTTCTATATCCTGTGAATGCCTAATGTACCTTCAGCCACCAAATACTACATTCTTAACTGTCAGTTAAACCCATGTGAGCTCATTTTTGGGGTCTATACATGCCGACACTTACTTCTGTATACTCTGTGAATGCCTAATATACCTCTAGCCATCAAATACTACATTCTTTGCTGTCAGTTAAACCCATGTGAGCTATTTTTTGGGGCCTATACAGGCCGACCCTTTCTTCTGTATACCGTGTGAATGCCTAATGTACCTCCAGCCATCAAATATACTACGTTCTTTGCTGTCAGTTAAACCCATGTGAGATAATTTTGGGGCCTATACAGGCCGACACTTACTTTTGTATACTGTGTGAATGCCTAATGTACCTCCAGCCATCAAATACACTACGTTCTTTGCTGTCAGTTAAACCCATGTGAGCTCATTTTTGGGGCCTATACAGTCCGACACTTACTTCTGTATCATGTGAATGCCTAATGTACCTCCAGCCATTAAATACTACGTTCTTTGCTGTCAGTTAAACCCATGTGAGCTAATTTTTGGGGCTTATAGAGGCCGACACTTACTTGTGTATACTGTGTGAATGCCTAATGTACCTCCAGCCATTAAATACTATGTTCTTTGCTGTCAGTTAAAACCATGTGAGCTAATGTTTGGGGCCTATACAGGCCGACACTTACTTCTGTATACTGTGTGAATGCCTAATGTACCTCCAGCCACCAAATACTACGTTCTTAGTTGTCAGGTAAACTGATGTGGGCTATTTTTTGGGGCCTTTTATGGCCGACACTTACCTCTTTATCCAGTGAATGCCTAATGTACCTTCAGCCACAGAATACTACTTTCTTAGCTGTCAGGTAAACCCGTTTGGGTTCATTTTTGGGGCCTTTTATGGCCGACACTTACTTCTTTATCCTGTAAATGCCTGATGTACCTTCAGCCACAGAATACTACATTCTTAGCTGTCAGGTAAACCCATGTTGGCTATTTTTTGGGGCCTTTTATGGCCGACACTTACTTCTGTATCCAGTGAATGCCTAATGTACCTTCAGCCAAAGAATACTACGTTCTTAGCTGTCAATTAAACCCATGTGGGCTAATTTTTGGGGTTATACAGGCCATCACTTACTTCTGTACCCTGTGAATGCCTAATATACCTTCAGCCACCAAATACTACGTTCTTAGCTGTCAGGTAAACCCATGTGGGCTAATTTTTGGGGCCTTTTACGGCCGACACTTACTTCTGTATCCTGTGAATGAAAAAATAATTTATTCCAAATGACTGTATTTTTGTATTTTAGAGTCTTAAAAAGACAGTTTTAGTCAAGATAGCTGCATTTTGCTCTCCAATGGCCTGAAAATGTTTTTGGTCAAAATGACTCTATTTTGGTCTCCATGTTTTTTAAAAGCCTTTTTTAGTCAAAATAACTGCATTTGGTTACCAAAGGTCTGAAAAATTTTTTTAGTCAAAATTACTATATTTTTGTCTTTTAGAGTCTTAAAAAGCCGGTTTTAGACAAGATTACTGTATTTTGTCTCCAATGGTCTGAAAAAAAATTTTTGGGGTCAAAATGACTGTATTTTGGTCTCCAAGTATCTTAAAAGTCCATTTTATTCAAAATAACTGCATTTGGTCACCAAAGGTATGAAAAACAATTTTAGTCAAAATGACTGTATTTTTGTATTTTAGAGCCTCAAAAAGCCGGTTTTAGTCAAGATAGCTGCATTTTGCTCTCCAATGGCCTGAAAATGTTTTTGGTCAAAATGACTCTGATTTGGTCTCCAAGTGTCTTAAAAGCCTTTTTTAGTCAAAATAACTGCATTTGGTCACCAAAGGTCTAAAAAAAATTTTAGTCAAAATGACTGTATTTTTGTCTTTTAGAGCCTTAAAAAGCTGGGTTTAGACAAGATTTGTCTAAAATCGGCAATTTGGGCTCCAATGGCCTGAAAAAATGTTTTGGTCAAAATGACTCTATTTTGGTATTCAAGTGTCTAAAAATCATTTTTTAGTCAAAATAACTGCATTTGGTCACCAAACTTCTGAAATTTTTTTAAGTCAAAATGACTACATTTATGTCTTGTAGAGCCTTAAAAAGCCGGTTTTAGACAAGATTTTAGACATTTGGCTCCAATGGCCTGAAAAATATTTTTTGGTCAAAATGACTCTATTTTGGTCTCCAAGTGTCTTAAAAGCCTTTTGTAGTCAGAAAAACTGCATTTGGTCACCAAAGGTCTGAAAATTTTTTTGTCAAAATTACTCTATTTTTGTCTTCTAGAGCCTTAAAAAGCCGGTTTTAGACAAGATAACTTTATTTGGGATCCAATGGCCTGAAATTTTTTTTGGTCAAAATGACTCGATTTTGGTCTCGAAGTGTCTAAAAAGCCTTTTTAGTCACAATAACGGCATATGGTCAACCAAAGGTCTAAAATTTTTCTAGTCAAAATGACGGTATTTTTGTCTTTTAAGAGCCTTAAAAAGCCGGTTTTAGACACGATTTGTCTAAAACCGGCCATTTGGGCTCCAATGGCCTGAAAAAATTTCTTTGGTCAAAATGACTCTATTTTGGTCTCCAAGTGTCTAAAAAGCCTTTTTTTAGTCAAAATAACTGCATTTCGTCACCAAAGGTCAGAAAAAAATATTTAGTCAAAATTACTGTATATTTTGTCTTTTAGAGCCTTAAAAAGCCGGTTTTAGACAAGATAACTTTATTTGGGCTCCAATGGCCTGAAAAATTGTTTTTGGTTAAAATGACTCTATTTTATTCTCCAAGTTCTAAAAAGCCTTTTTCCTGTCTGTCTCCATGGCAGCCTACGTGTGGGTTAACCCCGCCTCCACTCCAAGGGTATAGGACCCCCCTCCCATAAATTTCAGCTCTCAGGTACAGCAGGTGTTCATTTTTTGTCCTCCTCCAAGGACCTACACTTCTGATGTCTTACTACGTCCAGCTTACCTTAGGATACTTTGGATGGTGTCTGCATGTCCAGAGCCCAGCCACGGGTGGGTGAGTGACATTTAAAATCCCCTGCTCTCTGCGGTCGACTGAAGCTTGATTGGCATTCTCTGACATGGGTCTGAAGATTCGCATTGCTTCCCTTCATGGCAGCGGTATTTGTTATTTATGTACACTTTGTTTGTCTCTTTTTCTATCACTGTACAATTTGTTTGTTTGGCCCAATGGCGCTGGAACGCTTCCTGCGTTCCAGCAAACCCTTCCTGCGTTCCAACAAACCCTTCCTCTTCCTCCTCTGCTTCTAGCGTCCAATCGGTAGACGCTTCGTGGTCCCGCGCATGCGCAGTGCGCCGCGAGCGAAGTCGAGGCTTGGTTCGCACATGCGCATTAGCGATCACGGCCGCATCACCGCTGACGTCATTCCGGCGGGAGATTTAAACAGCTGACGATTCCCCTGTACTTTGGGAATGTACTGTGGGCGTTGCGGCAGCTTCCCAGTGTCTCTGGATTCCTTGCTACAGGTATGTGCAATGGAGACTTGACTGCAGAGGGGGGGGGGGGGCGGAGGGTTGTCACCTCACAATGTATCACTGACATGGTGTCTGATATGTATTACCTTTCTTTATCAGTCTGGTTGTTTGGCCTGAAGTATGGATCCTGCGTCACCGCCCTCCTGTGGCCAGCCCTCTCACAACAGGTGGGTGTTGGCATTTTTCAGAGGGGGGGGCGGGGAGGGCTTGCTGGTCCCTAGGTCATGGCTAAATCCAGTGTCTCCCCGATTTTCTCTTTTTTCCATCAGCTCTCCCAGGCCTGATTTACCACAAGAAAGAGACCCTGTCAGACCTCGTGGGAGTTCATCCTCCAGATCTAAACGCCGTGAATCTCCATCAGGGAGTAGGCAACAAGGGAGACGCTCCAATTCCTCCCCCAGACACCATACACGATACCAGAGTCACCGCACACACCAGAGAGCCTGTTGGGGTTGTGGGGCGCATGTCCCGGAGGACAAGTCCCTATGTGAGCCATGTTTTGCTCATGCAGCCGGTGAGAGGGGGCAAAAGGATCAAAGATTGGAATCTCTAGTGCCCACACCATCTTAATTAGATTGACTCGCCCAGCCACCGACAAGGGAACTTTGCAGCAGAGGTACGAGGTTCAGTGTGATATACTGGGTAGGATCAGGAGACACCTGGATCCCCAAATATTTGAAGCAGTCAACCACTCGCACTGTGGATGCACAGTCCGGAAGAGGCTGAGTTATGGGATCAAGGGGCATTAAAACTGATTTATCCCAATTTATGGAAAATCCCGACAGGGACCCAAAATAGTCAATAAGGGACATTACCGCCCGCAAGGATTCCCCTGTATCACCTAGATAGAGCAGTGTGTCATCCGCATAGAGCGAGATAACGTCTGCATGGGAGCCCCTTCTGAACCCCACTATGTCAGGGGAGGACCGAATCCGCGCCGCTAAGGTCTCCAGTGCCATGGCAAACAGCAATGGAGATAGTGGGCAGCCCTATCTAGTCCCCCTGTGCAAACAGAAGGGTCCAGAAAGCTCCCCTTTCACCCTCAGTCTGGCCGTGGGGGCAGCGTACAGTACCCGCACCCAGTTCAGAAAGTTCTCTCCCACACCAAAGCATTTGAGAACTTCCCATAGGTACACCCATTCAACACTATCGAATGCCTTAGCGGCATCTAGCGAAAAGGGTTGTCTACTGGGATCTGAAGGTTCAGAAATAGTCGGCGGAGATTAAGTGCCGTCGATCTGGTCAGGATAAACCCCGATTGATTCCTATGGACAACCCCCTGGACAACAGAGGACAGCCTAGTGGCCAGTATCTTAGCTAGAATTTTAACATCCGTTGTGAGTAGAGATATGGGCCTTTAGGATCCGCCAAAAGCGGATCCTTGCCGGGCTTCAGCAGGAAAACAACTATAGCTTTGGACATAGAGGCAGGAAGGTGGCTGTTAGGGATACAAGAGGTATTACTGATTACTACATAAATGTCACTGGTAACCCCAAAAGTGTCAAAAATGTCAGTCAAGGGTCCGATCTGTCCGCCGCAATGTCGCAGTACCGCAAAAAAAATCGCAGATCGCCGCCATTACGCGTTAAAAAAAAAAACAACAAAAATGACAGAAATCTTTCCCTTTGTTAGTAAACGCGATAACTTTTGCGCAAACCAATCAAAATACGCTTTTTGCGATTTTTTTTTACCAAACATAGGTAGCATAAAACAAATTGGCCGAAAATGTTAAAAAATTTTGATTTTTACATTTTTTTTGGGGGAATTTCATATAAAAAAATGTGAAAAATATTGCTATTTTTGCAAAATTGACGCTCTTTTTTTGTTTATAGCGCGTAATCAAAAAATCGCACAGGTGATCAAATACCACCAAAAGAAAGCTCTGTTTGTGGGAAAAAAGGACGCCAAATTCGTTTAGGTACAGCGTCGCACGACCGCGCAATTGTCCGTTAAAGTCACGCAGTGCCGAATCGCAAAATACCCCCTGGTCGGAATGGGGGTAAAATCTTCCGGGGCTTAAGTGGTTAAGGCTCTAAAAGACAAAAATACAGTCATGTATATTGGTATATTTATTAGGCAGTACGATGTGGCAGGTTTCTAACATGCCTAATTTAGCTCTAGCCATCAAATACACTATGTTCTTTGCTGTCAGTTAAACCCATGTGAGCTAAGTTTTTGGGCCTATACAGGCTGACACTTACTTCTGTATCCTGTGAAAGCCTAATTTACCTCCAGCCATCAAATACTACGTTCTGTGCTGTCAGTTAAACCCATGTGAGCTAATGTTTGGGGCCTATAAAGGCCGACACTTACTTCTGTCTACTGTGAATGCCTAATGTACCACCAGCCATCAAATACACTACGTTCTTTGCTGTCAGTTAAACCCATGTGAGCTAATTTTTGGGGCCTATACCGTCCGACACTAACTTCTGTATACTGTGTGAATGCCTAATGTACCTCCAGCCAACAAATACTACGTTCTTAGTTGTCAGGTAAACTGATGTGGGCTAATTTTTGGGGCCTTTTATGGCCGACACTTACTTCTTTATCCTGTTAATGCCTAATGTACCTTCAGCCACAGAATACTACGTTCTTAGCTGTCAGGTAAACCCATTTGGGCTAATTTTTTGGGCCTTTTATGGCCGACAATTACTTCTTTATCCTGTAAATGCCTAATGTACCTTCAGCCACAGAATACTATGTTCTTCGCTGTCAATTTTTGTCTTTTAGAGCCTTAAAAAGACGGTTTTAGACAAGATTTTAGTCATTTGGCTCCAATGGCCTGAAAATTGTTTTTGGTTAAAATAACTATTTTGGTCTCCAAGTGTCTTAAAAGCCTTTTTTAGTCAAAATAACTGCATTTTGTCACCAAAGGTCTGAAAAACTTTTTTAGTCAAAATGACTGTATTTTTGTCTTTTAGAGTCTTAAAAAGCCAGTTTTAGACAAGATAACTGCAGTTTGCTCTTCAATGGCCTGAAATTTTTTTTGGTCAAAATGACTATTTTGGTCTCCAAGTGTCTAAAAATCCTTTTTTTAGTCAAAATAACGGCATTTGGTCACCAAAGGTTTGAACATTTTTTTAGTCAAAATGGGCTCCAATGGCCTGAAAAGATATTTTCAGTCAAAATTACTCTATTTTGGTCTCCAAGTTTCTTAAAATCCTTTTTTAGTCAAAATAACTGCATTTGGTCACCAAAGGTCAGAAAAAAAATTCAGTCAAAATGACTATATTTTTGTCTTTTAGAGCCTTAAAAAGACGGTTTTAGACAAGATTTTAGACATTTGGCTCCAATGGCCTGAAAAAAATGTTTTGGTCAAAATGACTCTATTTTGGTCTCCAAGTGTCTAAAAACCTTTTGTTAGACAAAATAACGGCATTTGGTCACCAAAGGTCTGAAAATTTTTTTCGTCAAAAGGACTGTATTTTTGTCTTCTAAAACTGGCCATTTGGGCTCCAATGGCCTGAAAAAAAGTTTTTGGTCAAAATGACTCTATTTTGGTCTCCAAGTGTCTAAAAAGCCTTTTTAAGTCAGAGTCTGCAGAGTCGGCGAAACATGTTGGACCTGGGTGACCCCACTACTCTAGGATATGGTTCAAAATTTTATTGATCACATATTTTCTATATTGACTGTCTTTTGATGCCTTTGCATCTGTGTCTTTTTTAACAATTTTGTACACATGTATTAATAAAATCATTATATATTAAATTGGTCTTCTATTTATCTATTCATGCCAAGTAACTCCTGCCTACAAAGTCCCAGGTTGGGTGTTTCCTCAGAATACATAGTTCCCTGTGGGGCTCATTTAGGGTCTGGTGTATTGGAACACCAATACCACTTGATACACTTTTTTCTCATATGTCCTTAGGGATGTGGCAGGACCTTTCTTGGCTTACTGGCATTTAGGGTCGGCACCTAACATTTTCTACTTACTTCTGCATCCTGTGAATGCCTAATGTACCTTTAGCCACAGAATACTACATTCTTAGCAGTCAGGTAAACCCATGTGAGCTAATTTTTGGGGCCTATACAGGCCGACACTTACTTCTGTATACTGTGTGAATGCCTGATGTACCTCTAGCCATCCAATAATACGTTCTTTGCTGTCAGTTAAACCCATGTGAGCTAATTTTTGGAGCCTATACAGGCCGACACTTCTGTATACTGTGAATGCCTAATGCTCTTTTGACCCTGGACCCCCCTCCCCCCGCCCTGCCCTTCCCCAGTTCAGGTTACCCATACTATGAGTGACCTAATTTGCATAATGTCTGTATTTAATTGTACCTTTTCTGTTGTTGATACTCACGAGTTATATTACAAAATTTTAAATAAAAAAAAAAAAGGAAAAGCCAAAAGCCTTACAGCACCTGGTATTCCCAGGCGGTCTCCCATCCAGGTACTAACCAGGCCGGACCCTGCTTAGCTGCCAAGATCAGACGAGATAGGGCACGTTCAGGGTGATGTGGCCGTAGGCGATCACCCCTGCCACCCTTGACCCCTTTGAACTTGGCCATGGCAAGATGGCACCTCAGAAGAAACAAAAAGAAAGCCAACGAATAAAGGAAAAGCCAAAAGCCTACAGCACCTGGTATTCCCAGGCGGTTTCCCATCCAGGTTCTAGAGAGACCCTAGAGAATAAAATGGAGATCGTTGCAATATTTTTTATCACACCATATTTGCGCAGCAGTCTTCCAAATGCGATTTTTTTGAAAAAAATTCACTTTTTTGAACTAAAAAATAAGAAAACAGTAAATTTAGCCCAATTTTTACCATAATGTGAAAGATAATGTTACGCCGAGTAATTAGATACCCAACATGTCATGCTTCAAAATTGCGCATTCTCACAGAATGGCGCCAAACATTGGTACTTAAAAATCCCCATAGGCAACATTTTAAAAATTTCTGCAGGTTACTAGCTTAGAGTTACAGAGGAGGTCTAGGGCTCAAATTATTGCTCTCGCTCTAACGATCGCGGCGATACCTCACATGTATGGTTTGAACACCGTTTACATATGTGGGCGGGACTTGCATATGCGTTTGCTTCTGCGCGCGAGCTAACGGGGACAGGGCTCTTTAATTTCTTTTTTTCCTATTTATTTTATTTATTATTTTTTTATTTTTACACAGTTTAAAAAAAAAATGTTTTGATCATTTTTATTCCTATTACAAGGAATGTAAACATCCCTTGTAATAGAAATAGACATGACAGGTCCTCTTTATTGTGAGATCTGGGGTCAAAAAGACCTCACACCTCACAACTGCACTAAAAAAGAAAAAAAAATTGTTGAAAGAGGAAAAAACAAAAAGAAAAAAAAAGTGGCCCTTTAAACCGGTTGCTAGGCAACGTCTTTTGACGTAGCTCCGGTCCTCCAAGACCATAGAGTCGAGTGAGGGCCATCTTTCCAATCTTTGATCCTTTTGCCCCCTCTCACCGGCTGCATGAGCAAAACATGGCTCACATAGGGACTTGTCCTCCGGGACATGCGCCCCACAACCCCAACAGGCTCTCTGGTGTGTGCGGTGACTCTGGTATCGTGTATGGTGTCTGGGGGAGGAATTGGAGCGTCTCCCTTGTTGCCTACTCCCTGATGGAGATTCACGGCGTTTAGATCTGGAGGATGAACTCCCACGAGGTCTGACAGGGTCTCTTTCTTGTGGTAAATCAGGCCTGGGAGAGCTGATGGAAAAAAGAGAAAATCGGGGAGACACTGGATTTAGCCATGACCTAGGGACCAGCAAGCCCTCCCCGCCCCCCCCTCTGAAAAATGCCAACACCCACCTGTTGTGAGAGGGCTGGCCACAGGAGGGCGGTGACGCAGGATCCATACTTCAGGCCAAACAACCAGACTGATAAAGAAAGGTAATACATATCAGACACCATGTCAGTGATACATTGTGAGGTGACAACCCTCCGCCCCCCCCCCCCTCTGCAGTCAAGTCTCCATTGCACATACCTGTAGCAAGGAATCCAGAGACACTGGGAAGCTGCCGCAACGCCCACAGTACATTCCCAAAGTACAGGGGAATCGTCAGCTGTTTAAATCTCCCGCCGGAATGACGTCAGCGGTGATGCGGCCGTGATCGCTAATGCGCATGTGCGAACCAAGCCTCGACTTCGCTCGCGGCGCACTGCGCATGCGCGGGACCACGAAGCGTCTACCGATTGGACGCTAGAAGCAGAGGAGGAAGAGGAAGGGTTTGTTGGAACGCAGGAAGGGTTTGCTGGAACGCAGGAAGCGTTCCAGCGCCATTGGGCCAAACAAACAAATTGTACAGTGATAGAAAAAGAGACAAACAAAGTGTACATAAATAACAAATACCGCTGCCATGAAGGGAAGCAATGCGAATCTTCAGACCCATGTCAGAGAATGCCAATCAAGCTTCAGTCGACCGCAGAGAGCAGGGGATTTTAAATGTCACTCACCCACCCGTGGCTGGGCTCTGGACATGCAGACACCATCCAAAGTATCCTAAGGTAAGCTGGACGTAGTAAGACATCAGAAGTGTAGGTCCTTGGAGGAGGACAAAAAATGAACACCTGCTGTACCTGAGAGCTAAAATTTATGGGAGGGGGGTCCTATACCCTTGGAGTGGAGGCGGGGTTAACCCACACGTAGGCTGCCATGGAGACAGACAGGAAAAAGGCTTTTTAGAACTTGGAGAATAAAATAGAGTCATTTTAACCAAAAACAATTTTTCAGGCCATTGGAGCCCAAATAAAGTTATCTTGTCTAAAACCGGCTTTTTAAGGCTCTAAAAGACAAAATATACAGTAATTTTGACTAAATATTTTTTTCTGACCTTTGGTGACGAAATGCAGTTATTTTGACTAAAAAAAGGCTTTTTAGACACTTGGAGACCAAAATAGAGTCATTTTGACCAAAGAAATTTTTTCAGGCCATTGGAGCCCAAATGGCCGGTTTTAGACAAATCGTGTCTAAAACCGGCTTTTTAAGGCTCTTAAAAGACAAAAATACCGTCATTTTGACTAAAAAAATTTTAGACCTTTGGTTGACCATATGCCGTTATTGTGACTAAAAAGGCTTTTTAGACACTTCGAGACCAAAATCGAGTCATTTTGACCAAAAAAAATTTCAGGCCATTGGATCCCAAATAAAGTTATCTTGTCTAAAACCGGCTTTTTAAGGCTCTAGAAGACAAAAATAGAGTAATTTTGACAAAAAAATTTTCAGACCTTTGGTGACCAAATGCAGTTTTTCTGACTACAAAAGGCTTTTAAGACACTTGGAGACCAAAATAGAGTCATTTTGACCAAAAAATATTTTTCAGGCCATTGGAGCCAAATGTCTAAAATCTTGTCTAAAACCGGCTTTTTAAGGCTCTACAAGACATAAATGTAGTCATTTTGACTAAAAAAAATTTCAGAAGTTTGGTGACCAAATGCAGTTATTTTGACTAAAAAATGATTTTTAGACACTTGAATACCAAAATAGAGTCATTTTGACCAAAACATTTTTTCAGGCCATTGGAGCCCAAATTGCCGATTTTAGACAAATCTTGTCTAAACCCAGCTTTTTAAGGCTCTAAAAGACAAAAATACAGTCATTTTGACTAAAATTTTTTTTAGACCTTTGGTGACCAAATGCAGATATTTTGACTAAAAAAGGCTTTTAAGACACTTAGAGACCAAATCAGAGTCATTTTGACCAAAAACATTTTCAGGCCATTGGAGAGCAAAATGCAGCTATCTTGACTAAAACCGGCTTTTTAAGGCTCTAAAATACAAAAATACAGTCATTTTGACTAAAATTGTTTTTCATACCTTTGGTGACCAAATGCAGTTATTTTGAATAAAATGGACTTTTAAGATACTTGGAGACCAAAATACAGTCATTTTGACCCCAAAAAATTTTTTTCAGACCATTGGAGACAAAATACAGTAATCTTGTCTAAAACCGGCTTTTTAAGACTCTAAAAGACAAAAATATAGTAATTTTGACTAAAAAATTTTTTCAGACCTTTGGTAACCAAATGCAGTTATTTTGACTAAAAAAGGCTTTTAAAAAACATGGAGACCAAAATAGAGTCATTTTGACCAAAAACATTTTCAGGCCATTGGAGAGCAAAATGCAGCTATCTTGACTAAAACTGTCTTTTTAAGACTCTAAAATACAAAAATACAGTCATTTGGAATAAATTATTTTTTCATTCACAGGATACAGAAGTAAGTGTCGGCCGTAAAAGGCCCCAAAAATTAGCCCACATGGGTTTACCTGACAGCTAAGAACGTAGTATTTGGTGGCTGAAGGTATATTAGGCATTCACAGGGTACAGAAGTAAGTGATGGCCTGTATAACCCCAAAAATTAGCCCACATGGGTTTAATTGACAGCTAAGAACGTAGTATTCTTTGGCTGAAGGTACATTAGGCATTCACTGGATACAGAAGTAAGTGTCGGCCATAAAAGGCCCCAAAAAATAGCCAACATGGGTTTACCTGACAGCTAAGAATGTAGTATTCTGTGGCTGAAGGTACATCAGGCATTTACAGGATAAAGAAGTAAGTGTCGGCCATAAAAGGCCCCAAAAATGAACCCAAACGGGTTTACCTGACAGCTAAGAAAGTAGTATTCTGTGGCTGAAGGTACATTAGGCATTCACTGGATAAAGAGGTAAGTGTCGGCCATAAAAGGCCCCAAAAAATAGCCCACATCAGTTTACCTGACAACTAAGAACGTAGTATTTGGTGGCTGGAGGTACATTAGGCATTCACACAGTATACAGAAGTAAGTGTCGGCCTGTATAGGCCCCAAACATTAACTCACATGGTTTTAACTGACAGCAAAGAACATAGTATTTAATGGCTGGAGGTACATTAGGCATTCACACAGTATACACAAGTAAGTGTCGGCCTCTATAAGCCCCAAAAATTAGCTCACATGGGTTTAACTGACAGCAAAGAACGTAGTATTTAATGGCTGGAGGTACATTAGGCATTCACATGATACAGAAGTAAGTGTCGGACTGTATAGGCCCCAAAAATGAGCTCACATGGGTTTAACTGACAGCAAAGAACGTAGTGTATTTGATGGCTGGAGGTACATTAGGCATTCACACAGTATACAAAAGTAAGTGTCGGCCTGTATAGGCCCCAAAATTATCTCACATGGGTTTAACTGACAGCAAAGAACGTAGTATATTTGATGGCTGGAGGTACATTAGGCATTCACACGGTATACAGAAGAAAGGGTCGGCCTGTATAGGCCCCAAAAAATAGCTCACATGGGTTTAACTGACAGCAAAGAATGTAGTATTTGATGGCTAGAGGTATATTAGGCATTCACAGAGTATACAGAAGTAAGTGTCGGCATGTATAGACCCCAAAAATGAGCTCACATGGGTTTAACTGACAGTTAAGAATGTAGTATTTGGTGGCTGAAGGTACATTAGGCATTCACAGGATATAGAAGTAAGTGTCGGCCTGTATAGTCCCCAAAAATTAGCCCACATGGGTTTTACTGACAGCTAAGAACATAGTATTCTGTAGCTGAAGGTACATTAGGCATTCAAACAGTATACAGAAGTAAGTGTCGGCCTGTATGGGCCCCAAAAATTAGCTCACATGGGTTTAACTGACAGCAAAGAACGTAGTATTTGATGGCTAGAGGTACATTAGGCATTCAAAGGATACAGAAGTAAGTGTCAGCCTGTATAGGCCCCAAAAATTAGCTCACATGGGTTTATCTGACACTCACCTTCAGCCACTGAATACTACGTTCTTAGCTGTCAGTTAAACCCATGTGGGCTAATTTTTGGGGCCGATACAGGCCAACACTTACTAATGTACCCTGTAAATGCCTAATGTACCTTCAGCCACCAAATACTAAGTTTTTAGCTGTCAGGCTAATTTTTGGGGACTTTTATGGCCGACACTTACTTCTGTATCCTGTGAATGCCTAATGTACCTTCAGCCACAGAATACTAAATACATTCATTTTGACAAAAAAATTTCAGACCATTGGGGACCAAATGCAGTTATCTTGTCTAAAACCGGCTTTTAACCACCTTACAACTGGGCCATTGTAGATATATGGCCGGGCGGGAGTCTCGTCCTTCTGAATGGACGTTCCGGAACGTCCTTCAGAAGGAGAGGACACAGAGCAACAAGACTCGGCAGGAGGGCCCTGTGATTGGCCCTCCTGATCACATGATGGCTGTGTCCAATCACAGCCGTCATGTAATGTCAATACAGCCGTTGTAACGGCTTAGATCTCTTCTCCTCCTGACAGATGCTGTCAGTGAGGAGAAGAGGAGAGGATCTATTCTGCAGCCGGAATGATCAGTGAGTATTTCTGATTACTCACTGATCACAGGGGGGGTCTGTGCTGGTAATCAGATTACCAGTGCAGCCCGGGGGGGAGGGGGTGCCACTAGAGCCACCAGGGATGCCCACCCATGACCACCAGGGATGCCCACCATGGCCACCAGGGATGGCAAACGGGGCTCAGAGAGCCTGCCAGTGGTGCCCCCCTATCAGTGCTGCCCACCAATGCCATCTATCAGTGTTGCCCACCAGTGCCCATTATTGCCATCTACCAGTGCCGCCCACCAGTGCCCATTATTGCCCACCAGTGCTGCCTATCAGTGCCCATCAGTGCCCCTCATCAGTGCCGATCAGTCCCGCCCATCAGTGCCACCTATCAGTGCCCATCAGTGCGGCCGATCAGTCCCCATCAGTGCTGCCTATCAGTGCCCATCAGCGCTGCCTATCAGTGCCCACCAATGCTGCATATCAGTGCTATCTATCAGTGCCACATATCAGTGCCCATCAGTGCTGCATATCAGTGCTACCTATCAGTGCCCATCAGTGCTGCATATCAGTGCCACCCCATCAGTGCCACCCCATCAGTGTCTCCTCATCAGTGCCTGTGAGTGTGGCATCATCAGTGCTCTTTAGTGCAGGAAAAAACGTATCCATTTACAAAATTTTATAACCTAAACAAAAAACTTTTTTTTTTCAAACTTTTCGGTATTTTTTTATTTGTGCACCAAAAAAGAAAAAACCTGGTGGTGATCAAATACCACCAAAAGAAAGCTCTATTTGTGGGGAAAAAATGACACAAATTTGGTTTAGGTACAGTGTTGCATGACCGCACAATTGTCATTCAAAATGCAACAGCGCTAAAAGCTGAAAATTGGTCTGGGAAGGAAGGGGGTTTAAGTGCCCAGTATTGAGGTGGTTAAAGACTCTAAAAGACAAAAATACAGTCATTTTGACTAAAAAAATTTGTCAGACCTTTGGTGACTAAATGCAGTTATTTTGACTAAAGAAGGCTTTTTGGACACTTGGAAACCAAAATAGAGTCATTTTGACCAAAAAATATTTTCAGGCCAGTGGAGACTTAATGGCCAGTTTTAGACAAATCTTGTCTAAAACCGGCTTTTTAAGGCTCTAAAAGACAAAAATACAGTCATTTTGACTAGATTTCTTTTTCAGACCTTTGGTGACCAAATGTCGTTATTTTGACTAAAAAAGGCTTTTTAGAACTTGGAGAATAAAATAGAGTCATTTTAACCAAAAACAATTTTTCAGGCCATTGGAGCCCAAATAAAGTTATCTTGTCTAAAACCGGCTTTTTAAGGCTCTAAAAGACAAAATATACAGTAATTTTGACTAAATATTTTTTTCTGACCTTTGGTGACCAAATGCAGTTATTTTGACTAAAAAAAGGCTTTTTAGACACTTGGAGACCAAAATAGAGTCATTTTGACCAAAGAAATTTTTTCAGGCCATTGGAGCCCAAATGGCCGGTTTTAGACAAATCGTGTCTAAAACCGGCTTTTTAAGGCTCTTAAAAGACAAAAATAACGTCATTTTGACTAAAAAAAATTTAGACCTTTGGTTGACCATATGCCGTTATTGTGACTAAAAAGGCTTTTTAGACACTTCGAGACCAAAATCGAGTCATTTTGACCAAAAAAAATTTCAGGCCATTGGATCCCAAATAAAGTTATCTTGTCTAAAACCGGCTTTTTAAGGCTCTAGAAGACAAAAATAGAGTAATTTTGACAAAAAAATTTTCAGACCTTTGGTGACCAAATGCAGTTTTTCTGACTACAAAAGGCTTTTAAGACACTTGGAGACCAAAATAGAGTCATTTTGACCAAAAAATATTTTTCAGGCCATTGGAGCCAAATGTCTAAAATCTTGTCTAAAACCGGCTTTTTAAGGCTCTACAAGACATAAATGTAGTCATTTTGACTAAAAAAAATTTCAGAAGTTTGGTGACCAAATGCAGTTATTTTGACTAAAAAATGATTTTTAGACACTTGAATACCAAAATAGAGTCATTTTGACCAAAACATTTTTTCAGGCCATTGGAGCCCAAATTGCCGATTTTAGACAAATCTTGTCTAAACCCAGCTTTTTAAGGCTCTAAAAGACAAAAATACAGTCATTTTGACTAAAATTTTTTTTAGACCTTTGGTGACCAAATGCAGTTATTTTGACTAAAAAAGGCTTTTAAGACACTTGGAGACCAAATCAGAGTCATTTTGACCAAAAACATTTTCAGGCCATTGGAGAGCAAAATTCAGCTATCTTGACTAAAACCGGCTTTTTAAGACTCTAAAATACAAAAATACAGTCATTTTGACTAAAATTGTTTTTCATACCTTTGGTGACCAAATGCAGTTATTTTGACTAAAATAGACTTTTTAGACACTTGGAGACCAAAATACAGTCATTTAGACCCAAAAAAATTTCAGACCATTGGAGACAAAATACAGTAATCTTGTCTAAAACCGGCTTTTTAAGACTCTAAAAGACAAAAATATAGTAATTTTGACTAAAAAATTTTCAGACCTTTGGTGACCAAATGCAGTTATTTTGACTAAAAAAGGCTTTTAGGACACTTGGAGACCAAATCAGAGTCATTTTGACCAAAAACATTTTCAGGCCATTGGAGAGCAAAATGCAGCTATCTTGACTAAAACCGGCTTTTTAAGGCTCTAAAATACAAAAATACAGTCATTTTGACTAAAATTGTTTTTCATACCTTTGGTGACCAAATGCAGTTATTTTGAATAAAATGGACTTTTAAGATACTTGGAGACCAAAATACAGTCATTTTGACCCCAAAAAATTTTTTTCAGACCATTGGAGACAAAATACAGTAATCTTGTCTAAAACCGGCTTTTTAAGACTCTAAAAGACAAAAATATAGTAATTTTGACTAAAAAATTTTTTCAGACCTTTGGTAACCAAATGCAGTTATTTTGACTAAAAAAGGCTTTTAAAAAACATGGAGACCAAAATAGAGTCATTTTGACCAAAAACATTTTCAGGCCATTGGAGAGCAAAATGCAGCTATCTTGACTAAAACTGTCTTTTTAAGACTCTAAAATACAAAAATACAGTCATTTGGAATAAATTATTTTTTCATTCACAGGATACAGAAGTAAGTGTCGGCCGTAAAAGGCCCCAAAAATTAGCCCACATGGGTTTACCTGACAGCTAAGAACGTAGTATTTGGTGGCTGAAGGTATATTAGGCATTCACAGGGTACAGAAGTAAGTGATGGCCTGTATAACCCCAAAAATTAGCCCACATGGGTTTAATTGACAGCTAAGAACGTAGTATTCTTTGGCTGAAGGTACATTAGGCATTCACTGGATACAGAAGTAAGTGTCGGCCATAAAAGGCCCCAAAAAATAGCCAACATGGGTTTACCTGACAGCTAAGAATGTAGTATTCTGTGGCTGAAGGTACATCAGGCATTTACAGGATAAAGAAGTAAGTGTCGGCCATAAAAGGCCCCAAAAATGAACCCAAACGGGTTTACCTGACAGCTAAGAAAGTAGTATTCTGTGGCTGAAGGTACATTAGGCATTCACTGGATAAAGAGGTAAGTGTCGGCCATAAAAGGCCCCAAAAAATAGCCCACATCAGTTTACCTGACAACTAAGAACGTAGTATTTGGTGGCTGGAGGTACATTAGGCATTCACACAGTATACAGAAGTAAGTGTCGGCCTGTATAGGCCCCAAACATTAGCTCACATGGTTTTAACTGACAGCAAAGAACATAGTATTTAATGGCTGGAGGTACATTAGGCATTCACACAGTATACACAAGTAAGTGTCGGCCTCTATAAGCCCCAAAAATTAGCTCACATGGGTTTAACTGACAGCAAAGAACGTAGTATTTAATGGCTGGAGGTACATTAGGCATTCACATGATACAGAAGTAAGTGTCGGACTGTATAGGCCCCAAAAATGAGCTCACATGGGTTTAACTGACAGCAAAGAACGTAGTGTATTTGATGGCTGGAGGTACATTAGGCATTCACACAGTATACAAAAGTAAGTGTCGGCCTGTATAGGCCCCAAAATTATCTCACATGGGTTTAACTGACAGCAAAGAACGTAGTATATTTGATGGCTGGAGGTACATTAGGCATTCACACGGTATACAGAAGAAAGGGTCGGCCTGTATAGGCCCCAAAAAATAGCTCACATGGGTTTAACTGACAGCAAAGAATGTAGTATTTGATGGCTAGAGGTATATTAGGCATTCACAGAGTATACAGAAGTAAGTGTCGGCATGTATAGACCCCAAAAATGAGCTCACATGGGTTTAACTGACAGTTAAGAATGTAGTATTTGGTGGCTGAAGGTACATTAGGCATTCACAGGATATAGAAGTAAGTGTCGGCCTGTATAGTCCCCAAAAATTAGCCCACATGGGTTTTACTGACAGCTAAGAACATAGTATTCTGTAGCTGAAGGTACATTAGGCATTCAAACAGTATACAGAAGTAAGTGTCGGCCTGTATGGGCCCCAAAAATTAGCTCACATGGGTTTAACTGACAGCAAAGAACGTAGTATTTGATGGCTAGAGGTACATTAGGCATTCAAAGGATACAGAAGTAAGTGTCAGCCTGTATAGGCCCCAAAAATTAGCTCACATGGGTTTATCTGACACTCACCTTCAGCCACTGAATACTACGTTCTTAGCTGTCAGTTAAACCCATGTGGGCTAATTTTTGGGGCCGATACAGGCCAACACTTACTAATGTACCCTGTAAATGCCTAATGTACCTTCAGCCACCAAATACTAAGTTTTTAGCTGTCAGGCTAATTTTTGGGGACTTTTATGGCCGACACTTACTTCTGTATCCTGTGAATGCCTAATGTACCTTCAGCCACAGAATACTAAATACATTCATTTTGACAAAAAAATTTCAGACCATTGGGGACCAAATGCAGTTATCTTGTCTAAAACCGGCTTTTAACCACCTTACAACTGGGCCATTGTAGATATATGGCCGGGCGGGAGTCTCGTCCTTCTGAATGGACGTTCCGGAACGTCCTTCAGAAGGAGAGGACACAGAGCAACAAGACTCGGCAGGAGGGCCCTGTGATTGGCCCTCCTGATCACATGATGGCTGTGTCCAATCACAGCCGTCATGTAATGTCAATACAGCCGTTGTAACGGCTTAGATCTCTTCTCCTCCTGACAGATGCTGTCAGTGAGGAGAAGAGGAGAGGATCTATTCTGCAGCCGGAATGATCAGTGAGTATTTCTGATTACTCACTGATCACAGGGGGGGTCTGTGCTGGTAATCAGATTACCAGTGCAGCCCGGGGGGGAGGGGGTGCCACTAGAGCCACCAGGGATGCCCACCCATGACCACCAGGGATGCCCACCATGGCCACCAGGGATGGCAAACGGGGCTCAGAGAGCCTGCCAGTGGTGCCCCCCTATCAGTGCTGCCCACCAATGCCATCTATCAGTGTTGCCCACCAGTGCCCATTATTGCCATCTACCAGTGCCGCCCACCAGTGCCCATTATTGCCCACCAGTGCTGCCTATCAGTGCCCATCAGTGCCCCTCATCAGTGCCGATCAGTCCCGCCCATCAGTGCCACCTATCAGTGCCCATCAGTGCGGCCGATCAGTCCCCATCAGTGCTGCCTATCAGTGCCCATCAGCGCTGCCTATCAGTGCCCACCAATGCTGCATATCAGTGCTATCTATCAGTGCCACATATCAGTGCCCATCAGTGCTGCATATCAGTGCTACCTATCAGTGCCCATCAGTGCTGCATATCAGTGCCACCCCATCAGTGCCACCCCATCAGTGTCTCCTCATCAGTGCCTGTGAGTGTGGCATCATCAGTGCTCTTTAGTGCAGGAAAAAACGTATCCATTTACAAAATTTTATAACCTAAACAAAAAACTTTTTTTTTTCAAACTTTTCGGTATTTTTTTATTTGTGCACCAAAAAAGAAAAAACCTGGTGGTGATCAAATACCACCAAAAGAAAGCTCTATTTGTGGGGAAAAAATGACACAAATTTGGTTTAGGTACAGTGTTGCATGACCGCACAATTGTCATTCAAAATGCAACAGCGCTAAAAGCTGAAAATTGGTCTGGGAAGGAAGGGGGTTTAAGTGCCCAGTATTGAGGTGGTTAAAGACTCTAAAAGACAAAAATACAGTCATTTTGACTAAAAAAATTTGTCAGACCTTTGGTGACTAAATGCAGTTATTTTGACTAAAGAAGGCTTTTTGGACACTTGGAAACCAAAATAGAGTCATTTTGACCAAAAAATATTTTCAGGCCAGTGGAGACTTAATGGCCAGTTTTAGACAAATCTTGTCTAAAACCGGCTTTTTAAGGCTCTAAAAGACAAAAATACAGTCATTTTGACTAGATTTCTTTTTCAGACCTTTGGTGACCAAATGTCGTTATTTTGACTAAAAAAGGCTTTTTAGAACTTGGAGAATAAAATAGAGTCATTTTAACCAAAAACAATTTTTCAGGCCATTGGAGCCCAAATAAAGTTATCTTGTCTAAAACCGGCTTTTTAAGGCTCTAAAAGACAAAATATACAGTAATTTTGACTAAATATTTTTTTCTGACCTTTGGTGACCAAATGCAGTTATTTTGACTAAAAAAAGGCTTTTTAGACACTTGGAGACCAAAATAGAGTCATTTTGACCAAAGAAATTTTTTCAGGCCATTGGAGCCCAAATGGCCGGTTTTAGACAAATCGTGTCTAAAACCGGCTTTTTAAGGCTCTTAAAAGACAAAAATACCGCCATTTTGACTAAAATTTTTTTAGACCTTTGGTTGACCATATGCCGTTATTGTGACTAAAAAGGCTTTTTAGACACTTCGAGACCAAAATCGAGTCATTTTGACCAAAAAAAATTTCAGGCCATTGGATCCCAAATAAAGTTATCTTGTCTAAAACCGGCTTTTTAAGGCTCTAGAAGACAAAAATAGAGTAATTTTGACAAAAAAATTTTCAGACCTTTGGTGACCAAATGCAGTTTTTCTGACTACAAAAGGCTTTTAAGACACTTGGAGACCAAAATAGAGTCATTTTGACCAAAAAATATTTTTCAGGCCATTGGAGCCAAATGTCTAAAATCTTGTCTAAAACCGGCTTTTTAAGGCTCTACAAGACATAAATGTAGTCATTTTGACTAAAAAAAATTTCAGAAGTTTGGTGACCAAATGCAGTTATTTTGACTAAAAAATGATTTTTAGACACTTGAATACCAAAATAGAGTCATTTTGACCAAAACATTTTTTCAGGCCATTGGAGCCCAAATTGCCGATTTTAGACAAATCTTGTCTAAACCCAGCTTTTTAAGGCTCTAAAAGACAAAAATACAGTCATTTTGACTAAAATTTTTTTTAGACCTTTGGTGACCAAATGCAGTTATTTTGACTAAAAAAGGCTTTTAAGACACTTGGAGACCAAATCAGAGTCATTTTGACCAAAAACATTTTCAGGCCATTGGAGAGCAAAATTCAGCTATCTTGACTAAAACCGGCTTTTTAAGACTCTAAAATACAAAAATACAGTCATTTTGACTAAAATTGTTTTTCATACCTTTGGTGACCAAATGCAGTTATTTTGACTAAAATAGACTTTTTAGACACTTGGAGACCAAAATACAGTCATTTAGACCCAAAAAAATTTCAGACCATTGGAGACAAAATACAGTAATCTTGTCTAAAACCGGCTTTTTAAGACTCTAAAAGACAAAAATATAGTAATTTTGACTAAAAAATTTTCAGACCTTTGGTGACCAAATGCAGTTATTTTGACTAAAAAAGGCTTTTAGGACACTTGGAGACCAAATCAGAGTCATTTTGACCAAAAACATTTTCAGGCCATTGGAGAGCAAAATGCAGCTATCTTGACTAAAACCGGCTTTTTAAGGCTCTAAAATACAAAAATACAGTCATTTTGACTAAAATTGTTTTTCATACCTTTGGTGACCAAATGCAGTTATTTTGAATAAAATGGACTTTTAAGATACTTGGAGACCAAAATACAGTCATTTTGACCCCAAAAAATTTTTTTCAGACCATTGGAGACAAAATACAGTAATCTTGTCTAAAACCGGCTTTTTAAGACTCTAAAAGACAAAAATATAGTAATTTTGACTAAAAAAATTTTCAGACCTTTGGTGACCAAATGCAGTTATTTTGACTAAAAAAGGCTTTTAAGACACTTGGAGACCAAATCAGAGTCATTTTGACCAAAAACATTTTCAGGCCATTGGAGAGCAAAATGCAGCTATCTTGACTAAAACCGGCTTTTTAAGGCTCTAAAATACAAAAATACAGTCATTTTGACTAAAATTGTTTTTAATACCTTTGGTGACCAAATGCAGTTATTTTGAATAA
Source organism: Pelophylax lessonae (assembly GCF_965119305.1). NCBI lineage: Eukaryota > Metazoa > Chordata > Amphibia > Anura > Ranidae > Pelophylax > Pelophylax lessonae. Next base: position 22,291 of record NW_028119889.1, on the reverse strand, counting down.
AATGGACTTTTAAGATACTTGGAGACCAAAATACAGTCATTTTGACCCCAAAAAATTTTTTTCAGACCATTGGAGACAAAATACAGTAATCTTTTCTAAAACCGGCTTTTTAAGACTCTAAAAGACAAAAATATAGTAATTTTGACTAAAAAATTTTTTCAGACCTTTGGTAACCAAATGCAGTTATTTTGACTAAAAAAGGCTTTTAAAAAACATGGAGACCAAAATAGAGTCATTTTGACCAAAAACATTTTCAGGCCATTGGAGAGCAAAATGCAGCTATCTTGACTAAAACTGTCTTTTTAAGACTCTAAAATACAAAAATACAGTCATTTGGAATAAATTATTTTTTCATTCACAGGATACAGAAGTAAGTGTCGGCCGTAAAAGGCCCCAAAAATTAGCCCACATGGGTTTACCTGACAGCTAAGAACGTAGTATTTGGTGGCTGAAGGTATATTAGGCATTCACAGGGTACAGAAGTAAGTGATGGCCTGTATAACCCCAAAAATTAGCCCACATGGGTTTAATTGACAGCTAAGAACGTAGTATTCTTTGGCTGAAGGTACATTAGGCATTCACTGGATACAGAAGTAAGTGTCGGCCATAAAAGGCCCCAAAAAATAGCCAACATGGGTTTACCTGACAGCTAAGAATGTAGTATTCTGTGGCTGAAGGTACATCAGGTATTTACAGGATAAAGAAGTAAGTGTCGGCCATAAAAGGCCCCAAAAATGAACCCAAACGGGTTTACCTGACAGCTAAGAAAGTAGTATTCTGTGGCTGAAGGTACATTAGGCATTCACTGGATAAAGAGGTAAGTGTCGGCCATAAAAGGCCCCAAAAAATAGCCCACATCAGTTTACCTGACAACTAAGAACGTAGTATTTGGTGGCTGGAGGTACATTAGGCATTCACACAGTATACAGAAGTAAGTGTCGGCCTGTATAGGCCCCAAACATTAGCTCACATGGTTTTAACTGACAGCAAAGAACATAGTATTTAATGGCTGGAGGTACATTAGGCATTCACACAGTATACACAAGTAAGTGTCGGCCTCTATAAGCCCCAAAAATTAGCTCACATGGGTTTAACTGACAGCAAAGAACGTAGTATTTAATGGCTGGAGGTACATTAGGCATTCACATGATACAGAAGTGTCGGACTGTATAGGCCCCAAAAATGAGCTCACATGGGTTTAACTGACAGCAAAGAACGTAGTGTATTTGATGGCTGGAGGTACATTAGGCATTCACACAGTATACAAAAGTAAGTGTCGGCCTGTATAGGCCCCAAAATTATCTCACATGGGTTTAACTGACAGCAAAGAACGTAGTATATTTGATGGCTGGAGGTACATTAGGCATTCACACGGTATACAGAAGAAAGGGTCGGCCTGTATAGGCCCCAAAAAATAGCTCACATGGGTTTAACTGACAGCAAAGAATGTAGTATTTGATGGCTAGAGGTATATTAGGCATTCACACAGTATACAGAAGTAAGTGTCGGCATGTATAGACCCCAAAAATGAGCTCACATGGGTTTAACTGACAGTTAAGAATGTAGTATTTGGTGGCTGAAGGTACATTAGGCATTCACAGGATATAGAAGTAAGTGTCGGCCTGTATAGTCCCCAAAAATTAGCCCACATGGGTTTTACTGACAGCTAAGAACATAGTATTCTGTAGCTGAAGGTACATTAGGCATTCAAACAGTATACAGAAGTAAGTGTCGGCCTGTATGGGCCCCAAAAATTAGCTCACATGGGTTTAACTGACAGCAAAGAACGTAGTATTTGATGGCTAGAGGTACATTAGGCATTCAAAGGATACAGAAGTAAGTGTCAGCCTGTATAGGCCCCAAAAATTAGCTCACATGGGTTTATCTGACACTCACCTTCAGCCACTGAATACTACGTTCTTAGCTGTCAGTTAAACCCATGTGGGCTAATTTTTGGGGCCGATACAGGCCAACACTTACTAATGTACCCTGTAAATGCCTAATGTACCTTCAGCCACCAAATACTAAGTTTTTAGCTGTCAGGCTAATTTTTGGGGACTTTTATGGCCGACACTTACTTCTGTATCCTGTGAATGCCTAATGTACCTTCAGCCACAGAATACTAAATACATTCATTTTGACAAAAAAATTTCAGACCATTGGGGACCAAATGCAGTTATCTTGTCTAAAACCGGCTTTTAACCACCTTACAACTGGGCCATTGTAGATATATGGCCGGGCGGGAGTCTCGTCCTTCTGAATGGAAGTTCCGGAACGTCCTTCAGAAGGAGAGGACACAGAGCAACAAGACTCGGCAGGAGGGCCCTGTGATTGGCCCTCCTGATCACATGATGGCTGTGTCCAATCACAGCCGTCATGTAATGTCAATACAGCCGTTGTAACGGCTTAGATCTCTTCTCCTCCTGACAGATGCTGTCAGTGAGGAGAAGAGGAGAGGATCTATTCTGCAGCCGGAATGATCAGTGAGTATTTCTGATTACTCACTGATCACAGGGGGGGTCTGTGCTGGTAATCAGATTACCAGTGCAGCCCGGGGGGGAGGGGGTGCCACTAGAGCCACCAGGGATGCCCACCCATGACCACCAGGGATGCCCACCATGGCCACCAGGGATGGCAAACGGGGCTCAGAGAGCCTGCCAGTGGTGCCCCCCTATCAGTGCTGCCCACCAATGCCATCTATCAGTGCTGCCCACCAGTGCCCATTATTGCCATCTATCAGTGCCGCCCACCAGTGCCCATTATTGCCCACCAGTGCTGCCTATCAGTGCCCATCAGTGCCCCTCATCAGTGCCGATCAGTCCCGCCCATCAGTGCCACCTATCAGTGCCCATCAGTGCCGCCGATCAGTCCCCATCAGTGCTGCCTATCAGTGCCCATCAGCGCTGCCTATCAGTGCCCACCAATGCTGCATATCAGTGCTATCTATCAGTGCCACATATCAGTGCCCATCAGTGCTGCATATCAGTGCTACCTATCAGTGCCCATCAGTGCTGCATATCAGTGCCACCCCATCAGTGCCACCCCATCAGTGTCTCCTCATCAGTGCCTGTGAGTGTGGCGTCATCAGTGCTCTTTAGTGCAGGAAAAAACGTATCCATTTACAAAATTTTATAACCTAAACAAAAAACTTTTTTTTTTCAAACTTTTCGGTATTTTTTTATTTGTGCACCAAAAAAGAAAAAACCTGGTGGTGATCAAATACCACCAAAAGAAAGCTCTATTTGTGGGGAAAAAATGACACAAATTTGGTTTAGGTACAGTGTTGCATGACCGCACAATTGTCATTCAAAATGCAACAGCGCTAAAAGCTGAAAATTGGTCTGGGAAGGAAGGGGGTTTAAGTGCCCAGTATTGAGGTGGTTAAAGACTCTAAAAGACAAAAATACAGTCATTTTGACTAAAAAAATTTGTCAGACCTTTGGTGACTAAATGCAGTTATTTTGACTAAAGAAGGCTTTTTGGACACTTGGAAACCAAAATAGAGTCATTTTGACCAAAAAATATTTTCAGGCCAGTGGAGACTTAATGGCCAGTTTTAGACAAATCTTGTCTAAAACCGGCTTTTTAAGGCTCTAAAAGACAAAAATACAGTCATTTTGACTAGATTTCTTTTTCAGACCTTTGGTGACCAAATGTCGTTATTTTGACTAAAAAAGGCTTTTTAGAACTTGGAGAATAAAATAGAGTCATTTTAACCAAAAACAATTTTTCAGGCCATTGGAGCCCAAATAAAGTTATCTTGTCTAAAACCGGCTTTTTAGCCACTTTACCACCGGAGGATTTTCCTGCTAAAAGACCAGGGGTTATTTTGCGATTTTTTACTGCGTGACTTTAACGGACAATTGCGCGGTCGTGCGACGCTGTACCTAAACGAATTTCACGTCCTTTTTTTCCCACAAACAGAGCTTTCTTTTGGTGGTATTTGATCACCTGTGCGATTTTTTGATCACGCGCTATAAACAAAAAAAGAGCGTAATTTTTGCAAAAACAACAATATTTTTCACTTTTTTTTATATGAAATTCCCCCAAAAAAAAATGTAAAAATCAAAATTTTTTAAAATTTTCGGCCAATTTGTTTTACGCTACCTATGTTTGGTAAAAAAAATCGCAAAAAGCGTATTTTGATTGGTTTGCGCAAAAGTTATTGCGTTTACTAACAAAGGGAAAGATTTTTGTCATTTTTGGTGTTTTTTTTTTTAACGAGTAATGGCGGCGATCTGCGATTTTTTTTGCGGTACTGCGACATTGCGGCGGACAGATCGGACCCTTGACTGACATTTTTGACACTTTTGGGGGTACCAGTGACATTACTGCAGTAATCAGTGCTATATATATGCACTGTTACTGCAAAAATGACACTGGCAGGGAAGGGGTTAACAGTATTGGACAGGGAGGTGTTAAGTGTGTCCTAGGGGCGTGATTCTAACTGTGTAGGGATAGGTCTACTAGTGTAAAAACAAAGATCAACAGTTCTACATAGTAGAACTGTTTGATCTTCACTTTTACACAGGGAGAACTGACAGGTGGCTTGTTTACACAAGCCGCTCTGTCTTTCTCCCGCTGTAGCGGCGATCGTAGTGTGACCGGCGGACATCGGGTCCGCCAGTCACACTCCCGCACTCCTCCGTGAACGAGCCGAGGTGGGCGCGCGCCTCGGCGGGCGCGCGCCCGCCCGCTATTGGCTCTGGAAGGAGTGACAGGCGAGCGACGTAGACCTACGTCACTCTGCCTGGCCGGGGCCGACTGCCGCAGTAAATATACTGTGCGCAGTCGGCAAGCGGTTAAGGCTCTAAAAGACAAAATATACAGTAATTTTGACTAAATATTTTTTTCTGACCTTTGGTGACCAAATGCAGTTATTTTGACTAAAAAAAGGCTTTTTAGACACTTGGAGACCAAAATAGAGTCATTTTGACCAAAGAAATTTTTTCAGGCCATTGGAGCCCAAATGGCCGGTTTTAGACAAATCGTGTCTAAAACCGGCTTTTTAAGGCTCTTAAAAGACAAAAATACCGTCATTTTGACTAAAAAAATTTTAGACCTTTGGTTGACCATATGCCGTTATTGTGACTAAAAAGGCTTTTTAGACACTTCGAGACCAAAATCGAGTCATTTTGACCAAAAAAAATTTCAGGCCATTGGATCCCAAATAAAGTTATCTTGTCTAAAACCGGCTTTTTAAGGCTCTAGAAGACAAAAATAGAGTAATTTTGACAAAAAAAATTTCAGACCTTTGGTGACCAAATGCAGTTTTTCTGACTACAAAAGGCTTTTAAGACACTTGGAGACCAAAATAGAGTCATTTTGACCAAAAAATATTTTTCAGGCCATTGGAGCCAAATGTCTAAAATCTTGTCTAAAACCGGCTTTTTAAGGCTCTACAAGACATAAATGTAGTCATTTTGACTAAAAAAAATTTCAGAAGTTTGGTGACCAAATGCAGTTATTTTGACTAAAAAATGATTTTTAGACACTTGAATACCAAAATAGAGTCATTTTGACCAAAACATTTTTTCAGGCCATTGGAGCCCAAATTGCCGATTTTAGACAAATCTTGTCTAAACCCAGCTTTTTAAGGCTCTAAAAGACAAAAATACAGTCATTTTGACTAAAAATTTTTTTAGACCTTTGGTGACCAAATGCAGTTATTTTGACTAAAAAAGGCTTTTAAGACACTTGGAGACCAAATCAGAGTCATTTTGACCAAAAACATTTTCAGGCCATTGGAGAGCAAAATTCAGCTATCTTGACTAAAACCGGCTTTTTAAGACTCTAAAATACAAAAATACAGTCATTTTGACTAAAATTGTTTTTCATACCTTTGGTGACCAAATGCAGTTATTTTGACTAAAATAGACTTTTTAGACACTTGGAGACCAAAATACAGTCATTTAGACCCAAAAAAATTTCAGACCATTGGAGACAAAATACAGTAATCTTGTCTAAAACCGGCTTTTTAAGACTCTAAAAGACAAAAATATAGTAATTTTGACTAAAAAAATTTTCAGACCTTTGGTGACCAGATGCAGTTATTTTGACTAAAAAAGGCTTTTAAGACACTTGGAGACCAAATCAGAGTCATTTTGACCAAAAACATTTTCAGGCCATTGGAGAGCAAAATGCAGCTATCTTGACTAAAACCGGCTTTTTAAGGCTCTAAAATACAAAAATACAGTCATTTTGACTAAAATTGTTTTTCATACCTTTGGTGACCAAATGCAGTTATTTTGAATAAAATGGACTTTTAAGATACTTGGAGACCAAAATACAGTCATTTTGACCCCAAAAAAATTTTTTCAGACCATTGGAGACAAAATACAGTAATCTTGTCTAAAACCGGCTTTTTAAGTCTCTAAAAGACAAAAATATAGTAATTTTGACTAAAAAATTTTTTCAGACCTTTGGTAACCAAATGCAGTTATTTTGACTAAAAAAGGCTTTTAAAAAACTTGGAGACCAAAATAGAGTCATTTTGACAAAAAACATTTTCAGGCCATTGGAGAGCAAAATGCAGCTATCTTGACTAAAACTGTCTTTTTAAGACTCTAAAATACAAAAATACAGTCACTTGGAATAAATTATTTTTTCATTCACAGGATACAGAAGTAAGTGTCGGCCGTAAAAGGCCCCAAAAATTAGCCCACATGGGTTTACCTGACAGCTAAGAACGTAGTATTTGGTGGCTGAAGGAATATTAGGCATTCACAGGGTACAGAAGTAAGTGATGGCCTGTATAACCCCAAAAATTAGCCCACATGGGTTTAATTGACAGCTAAGAACGTAGTATTCTTTGGCTGAAGGTACATTAGGCATTCACTGGATACAGAAGTAAGTGTCGGCCATAAAAGGCCCCAAAAAATAGCCAACATGGGTTTACCTGACAGCTAAGAATGTAGTATTCTGTGGCTGAAGGTACATCAGGCATTTACAGGATAAAGAAGTAAGTGTCGGCCATAAAAGGCCCCAAAAATGAACCCAAACAGGTTTACCTGACAGCTAAGAAAGTAGTATTCTGTGGCTGAAGGTACATTAGGCATTCACTGGATAAAGAGGTAAGTGTCGGCCATAAAAGGCCCCAAAAAATAGCCCACATCAGTTTACCTGACAACTAAGAACGTAGTATTTGGTGGCTGGAGGTACATTAGGCATTCACACAGTATACAGAAGTAAGTGTCGGCCTCTATAAGCCCCAAAAATTAGCTCACATGGGTTTAACTGACAGCAAAGAACGTAGTATTTAATGGCTGGAGGTACATTAGGCATTCACATGATACAGAAGTAAGTGTCGGACTGTATAGGCCCCAAAAATGAGCTCACATGGGTTTAACTGACAGCAAAGAACGTAGTGTATTTGATGGCTGGAGGTACATTAGGCATTCACACAGTATACAAAAGTAAGTGTCGGCCTGTATAGGCCCCAAAATTATCTCACATGGGTTTAACTGACAGCAAAGAACGTAGTATATTTGATGGCTGGAGGTACATTAGGCATTCACACGGTATACAGAAGAAAGGGTCGGCCTGTATAGGCCCCAAAAAATAGCTCACATGGGTTTAACTGACAGCAAAGAATGTAGTATTTGATGGCTAGAGGTATATTAGGCATTCACACAGTATACAGAAGTAAGTGTCGGCATGTATAGACCCCAAAAATGAGCTCACATGGGTTTAACTGACAGTTAAGAATGTAGTATTTGGTGGCTGAAGGTATATTAGGCATTCACAGGATATAGAAGTAAGTGTCGGCCTGTATAGTCCCCAAAAATTAGCCCACATGGGTTTTACTGACAGCTAAGAACATAGTATTCTATAGCTGAAGGTACATTAGGCATTCAAACAGTATACAGAAGTAAGTGTCAGCCTGTATGGGCCCCAAAAATTAGCTCACATGGGTTTAACTGACAGCAAAGAACGTAGTATTTGATGGCTAGAGGTACATTAGGCATTCAAAGGATACAGAAGTAAGTGTCAGCCTGTATAGGCCCCAAAAATTAGCTCACATGGGTTTATCTGACACTCACCTTCAGCCACTGAATACTACGTTCTTAGCTGTCAGTTAAACCCATGTGGGCTAATTTTTGGGGCCGATACAGGCCAACACTTACTAATGTACCCTGTAAATGCCTAATGTACCTTCAGCCACCAAATACTACGTTCTTAGCTGTCAGGCTAATTTTTGGGGACTTTTATGGCCGACACTTACTTCTGTATCCTGTGAATGCCTAATGTACCTTCAGCCACAGAATACTAAATACATTCATTTTGACAAAAAAATTTCAGACCATTGGGGACCAAATGCAGTTATCTTGTCTAAAACCGGCTTTTAACCACCTTACAACTGGGCCATTGTAGATATATGGCCGGGCGGGAGTCTCGTCCTTCTGAATGGACGTTCCGGAACGTCCTTCAGAAGGAGAGGACACAGAGCAACAAGACTCGGCAGGAGGGCCCTGTGATTGGCCCTCCTGATCACATGATGGCTGTGTCCAATCACAGCCGTCATGTAATGTCAATACAGCCATTGTAACGGCTTAGATCTCTTCTCCTCCTGACAGATGCTGTCAGTGAGGAGAAGAGGAGAGGATCTATTCTGCAGCCGGAATGATCAGTGAGTATTTCTGATTACTCACTGATCACAGGGGGGGTCTGTGCTGGTAATCAGATTACCAGTGCAGCCCTGGGGGAGGGGGTGCCACTAGAGCCACCAGGGATGCCCACCCATGACCACCAGGGATGCCCACCATGGCCACCAGGGATGGCAAACGGGGCTCAGAGAGCCTGCCAGTGGTGCCCCCCTATCAGTGCTGCCCACCAATGCCATCTATCAGTGCTGCCCACCAGTGCCCATTATTGCCATCTATCAGTGCCGCCCACCAGTGCCCATTATTGCCCACCAGTGCTGCCTATCAGTGCCCATCAGTGCCCCTCATCAGTGCCGATCAGTCCCGCCCATCAGTGCCACCTATCAGTGCCCATCAGTGCCGCCGATCAGTCCCCATCAGTGCTGCCTATCAGTGCCCATCAGCGCTGCCTATCAGTGCCCACCAATGCTGCATATCAGTGCTATCTATCAGTGCCACATATCAGTGCCCATCAGTGCTGCATATCAGTGCTACCTATCAGTGCCCATCAGTGCTGCATATCAGTGCCACCCCATCAGTGCCACCCCATCAGTGCCACCCCATCAGTGTCTCCTCATCAGTGCCTGTGAGTGTGGCGTCATCAGTGCTCTTTAGTGCAGGAAAAAACGTATCCATTTACAAAATTTTATAACCTAAACAAAAAACTTTTTTTTTTTTCAAACTTTTCGGTATTTTTTTATTTGTGCACCAAAAAAGAAAAAACCTGGTGGTGATCAAATACCACCAAAAGAAAGCTCTATTTGTGGGGAAAAAATGACACAAATTTGGTTTAGGTACAGTGTTGCATGACCGCACAATTGTCATTCAAAATGCAACAGCGCTAAAAGCTGAAAATTGGTCTGGGAAGGAAGGGGGTTTAAGTGCCCAGTATTGAGGTGGTTAAAGACTCTAAAAGACAAAAATACAGTCATTTTGACTAAAAAAATTTGTCAGACCTTTGGTGACTAAATGCAGTTATTTTGACTAAAGAAGGCTTTTTGGACACTTGGAAACCAAAATAGAGTCATTTTGACCAAAAAATATTTTCAGGCCAGTGGAGACTTAATGGCCAGTTTTAGACAAATCTTGTCTAAAACCGGCTTTTTAAGGCTCTAAAAGACAAAAATACAGTCATTTTGACTAGATTTCTTTTTCAGACCTTTGGTGACCAAATGTCGTTATTTTGACTAAAAAAGGCTTTTTAGAACTTGGAGAATAAAATAGAGTCATTTTAACCAAAAACAATTTTTCAGGCCATTGGAGCCCAAATAAAGTTATCTTGTCTAAAACCGGCTTTTTAGCCACTTTACCACCGGAGGATTTTCCTGCTAAAAGACCAGGGGTTATTTTGCGATTTTTTACTGCGTGACTTTAACGGACAATCGCGCGGTCGTGCGACGCTGTACCTAAACGAATTTCACGTCCTTTTTTTCCCACAAACAGAGCTTTCTTTTGGTGGTATTTGATTACCTGTGCGATTTTTTGATCACGCGCTATAAACAAAAAAAGAGCGTAATTTTTGCAAAAACAACAATATTTTTCACTTTTTTTTATATGAAATTCCCCCAAAAAAAAATGTAAAAATCAAAATTTTTTAAAATTTTCGGCCAATTTGTTTTACGCTACCTATGTTTGGTAAAAAAAATCGCAAAAAGCGTATTTTGATTGGTTTGCGCAAAAGTTATTGCGTTTACTAACAAAGGGAAAGATTTTTGTCATTTTTGGTGTTTTTTTTTTTAACGAGTAATGGCGGCGATCTGCGATTTTTTTTGCGGTACTGCGACATTGCGGCGGACAGATCGGACCCTTGACTGACATTTTTGACACTTTTGGGGGTACCAGTGACATTACTGCAGTAATCAGTGCTATATATATGCACTGTTACTGCAAAAATGACACTGGCAGGGAAGGGGTTAACAGTATTGGACAGGGAGGTGTTAAGTGTGTCCTAGGGGCGTGATTCTAACTGTGTAGGGATAGGTCTACTAGTGTAAAAACAAAGATCAACAGTTCTACATAGTAGAACTGTTTGATCTTCACTTTTACACAGGGAGAACTGACAGGTGGCTTGTTTACACAAGCCGCTCTGTCTTTCTCCCGCTGTAGCGGCGATCGTAGTGTGACCGGCGGACATCGGGTCCGCCAGTCACACTCCCGCACTCCTCCGTGAACGAGCCGAGGTGGGCGCGCGCCTCGGCGGGCGCGCGCCCGCCCGCTATTGGCTCTGGAAGGAGTGACAGGCGAGCGACGTAGACCTACGTCACTCTGCCTGGCCGGGGCCGACTGCCGCAGTAAATATACTGTGCGCAGTCGGCAAGCGGTTAAGGCTCTAAAAGACAAAATATACAGTAATTTTGACTAAATATTTTTTTCTGACCTTTGGTGACCAAATGCAGTTATTTTGACTAAAAAAAGGCTTTTTAGACACTTGGAGACCAAAATAGAGTCATTTTGACCAAAGAAATTTTTTCAGGCCATTGGAGCCCAAATGGCCGGTTTTAGACAAATCGTGTCTAAAACCGGCTTTTTAAGGCTCTTAAAAGACAAAAATACCGTCATTTTGACTAAAAAAATTTTAGACCTTTGGTTGACCATATGCCGTTATTGTGACTAAAAAGGCTTTTTAGACACTTCGAGACCAAAATCGAGTCATTTTGACCAAAAAAAATTTCAGGCCATTGGATCCCAAATAAAGTTATCTTGTCTAAAACCGGCTTTTTAAGGCTCTAGAAGACAAAAATAGAGTAATTTTGACAAAAAAAATTTCAGACCTTTGGTGACCAAATGCAGTTTTTCTGACTACAAAAGGCTTTTAAGACACTTGGAGACCAAAATAGAGTCATTTTGACCAAAAAATATTTTTCAGGCCATTGGAGCCAAATGTCTAAAATCTTGTCTAAAACCGGCTTTTTAAGGCTCTACAAGACATAAATGTAGTCATTTTGACTAAAAAAAATTTCAGAAGTTTGGTGACCAAATGCAGTTATTTTGAATAAAAAATGATTTTTAGACACTTGAATACCAAAATAGAGTCATTTTGACCAAAACATTTTTTCAGGCCATTGGAGCCCAAATTGCCGATTTTAGACAAATCTTGTCTAAACCCAGCTTTTTAAGGCTCTAAAAGACAAAAATACAGTCATTTTGACTAAAAATTTTTTTAGACCTTTGGTGACCAAATGCAGTTATTTTGACTAAAAAAGGCTTTTAAGACACTTGGAGACCAAATCAGAGTCATTTTGACCAAAAACATTTTCAGGCCATTGGAGAGCAAAATTCAGCTATCTTGACTAAAACCGGCTTTTTAAGACTCTAAAATACAAAAATACAGTCATTTTGACTAAAATTGTTTTTCATACCTTTGGTGACCAAATGCAGTTATTTTGACTAAAATAGACTTTTTAGACACTTGGAGACCAAAATACAGTCATTTAGACCCAAAAAAATTTCAGACCATTGGAGACAAAATACAGTAATCTTGTCTAAAACCGGCTTTTTAAGACTCTAAAAGACAAAAATATAGTAATTTTGACTAAAAAAATTTTCAGACCTTTGGTGACCAGATGCAGTTATTTTGACTAAAAAAGGCTTTTAAGACACTTGGAGACCAAATCAGAGTCATTTTGACCAAAAACATTTTCAGGCCATTGGAGAGCAAAATGCAGCTATCTTGACTAAAACCGGCTTTTTAAGGCTCTAAAATACAAAAATACAGTCATTTTGACTAAAATTGTTTTTCATACCTTTGGTGACCAAATGCAGTTATTTTGAATAAAATGGACTTTTAAGATACTTGGAGACCAAAATACAGTCATTTTGACCCCAAAAAATTTTTTTCAGACCATTGGAGACAAAATACAGTAATCTTGTCTAAAACCGGCTTTTTAAGTCTCTAAAAGACAAAAATATAGTAATTTTGACTAAAAAATTTTTTCAGACCTTTGGTAACCAAATGCAGTTATTTTGACTAAAAAAGGCTTTTAAAAAACTTGGAGACCAAAATAGAGTCATTTTGACAAAAAACATTTTCAGGCCATTGGAGAGCAAAATGCAGCTATCTTGACTAAAACTGTCTTTTTAAGACTCTAAAATACAAAAATACAGTCATTTGGAATAAATTATTTTTTCATTCACAGGATACAGAAGTAAGTGTCGGCCGTAAAAGGCCCCAAAAATTAGCCCACATGGGTTTACCTGACAGCTAAGAACGTAGTATTTGGTGGCTGAAGGAATATTAGGCATTCACAGGGTACAGAAGTAAGTGATGGCCTGTATAACCCCAAAAATTAGCCCACATGGGTTTAATTGACAGCTAAGAACGTAGTATTCTTTGGCTGAAGGTACATTAGGCATTCACTGGATACAGAAGTAAGTGTCGGCCATAAAAGGCCCCAAAAAATAGCCAACATGGGTTTACCTGACAGCTAAGAATGTAGTATTCTGTGGCTGAAGGTACATCAGGCATTTACAGGATAAAGAAGTAAGTGTCGGCCATAAAAGGCCCCAAAAATGAACCCAAACAGGTTTACCTGACAGCTAAGAAAGTAGTATTCTGTGGCTGAAGGTACATTAGGCATTCACTGGATAAAGAGGTAAGTGTCGGCCATAAAAGGCCCCAAAAAATAGCCCACATCAGTTTACCTGACAACTAAGAACGTAGTATTTGGTGGCTGGAGGTACATTAGGCATTCACACAGTATACAGAAGTAAGTGTCGGCCTCTATAAGCCCCAAAAATTAGCTCACATGGGTTTAACTGACAGCAAAGAACGTAGTATTTAATGGCTGGAGGTACATTAGGCATTCACATGATACAGAAGTAAGTGTCGGACTGTATAGGCCCCAAAAATGAGCTCACATGGGTTTAACTGACAGCAAAGAACGTAGTGTATTTGATGGCTGGAGGTACATTAGGCATTCACACAGTATACAAAAGTAAGTGTCGGCCTGTATAGGCCCCAAAATTATCTCACATGGGTTTAACTGACAGCAAAGAACGTAGTATATTTGATGGCTGGAGGTACATTAGGCATTCACACGGTATACAGAAGAAAGGGTCGGCCTGTATAGGCCCCAAAAAATAGCTCACATGGGTTTAACTGACAGCAAAGAATGTAGTATTTGATGGCTAGAGGTATATTAGGCATTCACACAGTATACAGAAGTAAGTGTCGGCATGTATAGACCCCAAAAATGAGCTCACATGGGTTTAACTGACAGTTAAGAATGTAGTATTTGGTGGCTGAAGGTATATTAGGCATTCACAGGATATAGAAGTAAGTGTCGGCCTGTATAGTCCCCAAAAATTAGCCCACATGGGTTTTACTGACAGCTAAGAACATAGTATTCTATAGCTGAAGGTACATTAGGCATTCAAACAGTATACAGAAGTAAGTGTCAGCCTGTATGGGCCCCAAAAATTAGCTCACATGGGTTTAACTGACAGCAAAGAACGTAGTATTTGATGGCTAGAGGTACATTAGGCATTCAAAGGATACAGAAGTAAGTGTCAGCCTGTATAGGCCCCAAAAATTAGCTCACATGGGTTTATCTGACACTCACCTTCAGCCACTGAATACTACGTTCTTAGCTGTCAGTTAAACCCATGTGGGCTAATTTTTGGGGCCGATACAGGCCAACACTTACTAATGTACCCTGTAAATGCCTAATGTACCTTCAGCCACCAAATACTACGTTCTTAGCTGTCAGGCTAATTTTTGGGGACTTTTATGGCCGACACTTACTTCTGTATCCTGTGAATGCCTAATGTACCTTCAGCCACAGAATACTAAATACATTCATTTTGACAAAAAAATTTCAGACCATTGGGGACCAAATGCAGTTATCTTGTCTAAAACCGGCTTTTAACCACCTTACAACTGGGCCATTGTAGATATATGGCCGGGCGGGAGTCTCGTCCTTCTGAATGGACGTTCCGGAACGTCCTTCAGAAGGAGAGGACACAGAGCAACAAGACTCGGCAGGAGGGCCCTGTGATTGGCCCTCCTGATCACATGATGGCTGTGTCCAATCACAGCCGTCATGTAATGTCAATACAGCCATTGTAACGGCTTAGATCTCTTCTCCTCCTGACAGATGCTGTCAGTGAGGAGAAGAGGAGAGGATCTATTCTGCAGCCGGAATGATCAGTGAGTATTTCTGATTACTCACTGATCACAGGGGGGGTCTGTGCTGGTAATCAGATTACCAGTGCAGCCCTGGGGGAGGGGGTGCCACTAGAGCCACCAGGGATGCCCACCCATGACCACCAGGGATGCCCACCATGGCCACCAGGGATGGCAAACGGGGCTCAGAGAGCCTGCCAGTGGTGCCCCCCTATCAGTGCTGCCCACCAATGCCATCTATCAGTGCTGCCCACCAGTGCCCATTATTGCCATCTATCAGTGCCGCCCACCAGTGCCCATTATTGCCCACCAGTGCTGCCTATCAGTGCCCATCAGTGCCCCTCATCAGTGCCGATCAGTCCCGCCCATCAGTGCCACCTATCAGTGCCCATCAGTGCCGCCGATCAGTCCCCATCAGTGCTGCCTATCAGTGCCCATCAGCGCTGCCTATCAGTGCCCACCAATGCTGCATATCAGTGCTATCTATCAGTGCCACATATCAGTGCCCATCAGTGCTGCATATCAGTGCTACCTATCAGTGCCCATCAGTGCTGCATATCAGTGCCACCCCATCAGTGCCACCCCATCAGTGCCACCCCATCAGTGTCTCCTCATCAGTGCCTGTGAGTGTGGCGTCATCAGTGCTCTTTAGTGCAGGAAAAAACGTATCCATTTACAAAATTTTATAACCTAAACAAAAAACTTTTTTTTTTTTCAAACTTTTCGGTATTTTTTTATTTGTGCACCAAAAAAGAAAAAACCTGGTGGTGATCAAATACCACCAAAAGAAAGCTCTATTTGTGGGGAAAAAATGACACAAATTTGGTTTAGGTACAGTGTTGCATGACCGCACAATTGTCATTCAAAATGCAACAGCGCTAAAAGCTGAAAATTGGTCTGGGAAGGAAGGGGGTTTAAGTGCCCAGTATTGAGGTGGTTAAAGACTCTAAAAGACAAAAATACAGTCATTTTGACTAAAAAAATTTGTCAGACCTTTGGTGACTAAATGCAGTTATTTTGACTAAAGAAGGCTTTTTGGACACTTGGAAACCAAAATAGAGTCATTTTGACCAAAAAATATTTTCAGGCCAGTGGAGACTTAATGGCCAGTTTTAGACAAATCTTGTCTAAAACCGGCTTTTTAAGGCTCTAAAAGACAAAAATACAGTCATTTTGACTAGATTTCTTTTTCAGACCTTTGGTGACCAAATGTCGTTATTTTGACTAAAAAAGGCTTTTTAGAACTTGGAGAATAAAATAGAGTCATTTTAACCAAAAACAATTTTTCAGGCCATTGGAGCCCAAATAAAGTTATCTTGTCTAAAACCGGCTTTTTAGCCACTTTACCACCGGAGGATTTTCCTGCTAAAAGACCAGGGGTTATTTTGCGATTTTTTACTGCGTGACTTTAACGGACAATCGCGCGGTCGTGCGACGCTGTACCTAAACGAATTTCACGTCCTTTTTTTCCCACAAACAGAGCTTTCTTTTGGTGGTATTTGATCACCTGTGCGATTTTTTGATCACGCGCTATAAACAAAAAAAGAGCGTAATTTTTGCAAAAACAACAATATTTTTCACTTTTTTTTATATGAAATTCCCCCAAAAAAAAATGTAAAAATCAAAATTTTTTAAAATTTTCGGCCAATTTGTTTTACGCTACCTATGTTTGGTAAAAAAAATCGCAAAAAGCGTATTTTGATTGGTTTGCGCAAAAGTTATTGCGTTTACTAACAAAGGGAAAGATTTTTGTCATTTTTGGTGTTTTTTTTTTTAACGAGTAATGGCGGCGATCTGCGATTTTTTTTGCGGTACTGCGACATTGCGGCGGACAGATCGGACCCTTGACTGACATTTTTGACACTTTTGGGGGTACCAGTGACATTACTGCAGTAATCAGTGCTATATATATGCACTGTTACTGCAAAAATGACACTGGCAGGGAAGGGGTTAACAGTATTGGACAGGGAGGTGTTAAGTGTGTCCTAGGGGCGTGATTCTAACTGTGTAGGGATAGGTCTACTAGTGTAAAAACAAAGATCAACAGTTCTACATAGTAGAACTGTTTGATCTTCACTTTTACACAGGGAGAACTGACAGGTGGCTTGTTTACACAAGCCGCTCTGTCTTTCTCCCGCTGTAGCGGCGATCGTAGTGTGACCGGCGGACATCGGGTCCGCCAGTCACACTCCCGCACTCCTCCGTGAACGAGCCGAGGTGGGCGCGCGCCTCGGCGGGCGCGCGCCCGCCCGCTATTGGCTCTGGAAGGAGTGACAGGCGAGCGACGTAGACCTACGTCACTCTGCCTGGCCGGGGCCGACTGCCGCAGTAAATATACTGTGCGCAGTCGGCAAGCGGTTAAGGCTCTAAAAGACAAAATATACAGTAATTTTGACTAAATATTTTTTTCTGACCTTTGGTGACCAAATGCAGTTATTTTGACTAAAAAAAGGCTTTTTAGACACTTGGAGACCAAAATAGAGTCATTTTGACCAAAGAAATTTTTTCAGGCCATTGGAGCCCAAATGGCCGGTTTTAGACAAATCGTGTCTAAAACCGGCTTTTTAAGGCTCTTAAAAGACAAAAATACCGTCATTTTGACTAAAAAAATTTTAGACCTTTGGTTGACCATATGCCGTTATTGTGACTAAAAAGGCTTTTTAGACACTTCGAGACCAAAATCGAGTCATTTTGACCAAAAAAAATTTCAGGCCATTGGATCCCAAATAAAGTTATCTTGTCTAAAACCGGCTTTTTAAGGCTCTAGAAGACAAAAATAGAGTAATTTTGACAAAAAAAATTTCAGACCTTTGGTGACCAAATGCAGTTTTTCTGACTACAAAAGGCTTTTAAGACACTTGGAGACCAAAATAGAGTCATTTTGACCAAAAAATATTTTTCAGGCCATTGGAGCCAAATGTCTAAAATCTTGTCTAAAACCGGCTTTTTAAGGCTCTACAAGACATAAATGTAGTCATTTTGACTAAAAAAAATTTCAGAAGTTTGGTGACCAAATGCAGTTATTTTGACTAAAAAATGATTTTTAGACACTTGAATACCAAAATAGAGTCATTTTGACCAAAACATTTTTTCAGGCCATTGGAGCCCAAATTGCCGATTTTAGACAAATCTTGTCTAAACCCAGCTTTTTAAGGCTCTAAAAGACAAAAATACAGTCATTTTGACTAAAAATTTTTTTAGACCTTTGGTGACCAAATGCAGTTATTTTGACTAAAAAAGGCTTTTAAGACACTTGGAGACCAAATCAGAGTCATTTTGACCAAAAACATTTTCAGGCCATTGGAGAGCAAAATTCAGCTATCTTGACTAAAACCGGCTTTTTAAGACTCTAAAATACAAAAATACAGTCATTTTGACTAAAATTGTTTTTCATACCTTTGGTGACCAAATGCAGTTATTTTGACTAAAATAGACTTTTTAGACACTTGGAGACCAAAATACAGTCATTTAGACCCAAAAAAATTTCAGACCATTGGAGACAAAATACAGTAATCTTGTCTAAAACCGGCTTTTTAAGACTCTAAAAGACAAAAATATAGTAATTTTGACTAAAAAAATTTTCAGACCTTTGGTGACCAGATGCAGTTATTTTGACTAAAAAAGGCTTTTAAGACACTTGGAGACCAAATCAGAGTCATTTTGACCAAAACATTTTCAGGCCATTGGAGAGCAAAATGCAGCTATCTTGACTAAAACCGGCTTTTTAAGGCTCTAAAATACAAAAATACAGTCATTTTGACTAAAATTGTTTTTCATACCTTTGGTGACCAAATGCAGTTATTTTGAATAAAATGGACTTTTAAGATACTTGGAGACCAAAATACAGTCATTTTGACCCCAAAAAATTTTTTTCAGACCATTGGAGACAAAATACAGTAATCTTGTCTAAAACCGGCTTTTTAAGTCTCTAAAAGACAAAAATATAGTAATTTTGACTAAAAAATTTTTTCAGACCTTTGGTAACCAAATGCAGTTATTTTGACTAAAAAAGGCTTTTAAAAAACTTGGAGACCAAAATAGAGTCATTTTGACAAAAAACATTTTCAGGCCATTGGAGAGCAAAATGCAGCTATCTTGACTAAAACTGTCTTTTTAAGACTCTAAAATACAAAAATACAGTCATTTGGAATAAATTATTTTTTCATTCACAGGATACAGAAGTAAGTGTCGGCCGTAAAAGGCCCCAAAAATTAGCCCACATGGGTTTACCTGACAGCTAAGAACGTAGTATTTGGTGGCTGAAGGAATATTAGGCATTCACAGGGTACAGAAGTAAGTGATGGCCTGTATAACCCCAAAAATTAGCCCACATGGGTTTAATTGACAGCTAAGAACGTAGTATTCTTTGGCTGAAGGTACATTAGGCATTCACTGGATACAGAAGTAAGTGTCGGCCATAAAAGGCCCCAAAAAATAGCCAACATGGGTTTACCTGACAGCTAAGAATGTAGTATTCTGTGGCTGAAGGTACATCAGGCATTTACAGGATAAAGAAGTAAGTGTCGGCCATAAAAGGCCCCAAAAATGAACCCAAACAGGTTTACCTGACAGCTAAGAAAGTAGTATTCTGTGGCTGAAGGTACATTAGGCATTCACTGGATAAAGAGGTAAGTGTCGGCCATAAAAGGCCCAAAAAATAGCCCACATCAGTTTACCTGACAACTAAGAACGTAGTATTTGGTGGCTGGAGGTACATTAGGCATTCACACAGTATACAGAAGTAAGTGTCGGCCTCTATAAGCCCCAAAAATTAGCTCACATGGGTTTAACT
The DNA here is from genome assembly GCF_965119305.1 of Pelophylax lessonae. NCBI lineage: Eukaryota > Metazoa > Chordata > Amphibia > Anura > Ranidae > Pelophylax > Pelophylax lessonae. Next base: position 2,733 of record NW_028119889.1, on the reverse strand, counting down.
GACAGCAAAGAACGTAGTATTTAATGGCTGGAGGTACATTAGGCATTCACATGATACAGAAGTAAGTGTCGGACTGTATAGGCCCCAAAATGAGCTCACATGGGTTTTAACTGACAGCAAAGAACGTAGTGTATTTGATGGCTGGAGGTACATTAGGCATTCACACAGTATACAAAAGTAAGTGTCGGCCTGTATAGGCCCCAAAATTATCTCACATGGTTTAACTGACAGCAAAGAACGTAGTATATTTGATGGCTGGAGGTACATTAGGCATTCACACGGTATACAGAAGAAAGGGTCGGCCTGTATAGGCCCCAAAAATAGCTCACATGGGTTTAACTGACAGCAAAGAATGTAGTATTTGATGGCTAGAGGTATATTAGGCATTCACACAGTATACAGAAGTAAGTGTCGGCATGTATAGACCCCAAAAATGAGCTCACATGGGTTTAACTGACAGTTAAGAATGTAGTATTTGGTGGCTGAAGGTATATTAGGCATTCACAGGATAAGAAGTAAGTGTCGGCCTGTATAGTCCCCAAAAATTAGCCCACATGGGTTTTACTGACAGCTAAGAACATAGTATTCTATAGCTGAAGGTACATTAGGCATTCAAACAGTATACAGAAGTAAGTGTCAGCCTGTATGGGCCCCAAAAATTAGCTCACATGGGTTTAACTGACAGCAAAGAACGTAGTATTTGATGGCTAGAGGTACATTAGGCATTCAAAGGATACAGAAGTAAGTGTCAGCCTGTATAGGCCCCAAAATTAGCTCACATGGGTTTATCTGACACTCACCTTCAGCCACTGAATACTACGTTCTTAGCTGTCAGTTAAACCCATGTGGGCTAATTTTTTGGGGCCGATACAGGCCAACACTTACTAATGTACCCTGTAAATGCCTAATGTACCTTCAGCCACCAAATACTACGTTCTTAGCTGTCAGGCTAATTTTTGGGGACTTTTATGGCCGACACTTACTTCTGTATCCTGTGAATGCCTAATGTACCTTCAGCCACAGAATACTAAATACATTCATTTTGACAAAAAAATTTCAGACCATTGGGGGACCAAATGCAGTTATCTTGTCTAAAACCGGCTTTAACCACCTTACAACTGGGCCATTGTAGATATATGGCCGGGCGGGAGTCTCGTCCTTCTGAATGGACGTTCCGGAACGTCCTTCAGAAGGAGAGGACACAGAGCAACAAGACTCGGCAGGAGGGCCCTGTGATTGGCCCTCCTGATCACATGATGGCTGTGTCCAATCACAGCCGTCATGTAATGTCAATACAGCCATTGTAACGGCTTAGATCTCTTCTCCTCCTGACAGATGCTGTCAGTGAGGAGAAGAGGAGAGGATCTATTCTGCAGCCGGAATGATCAGTGAGTATTTCTGATTACTCACTGATCACAGGGGGGGTCTGTGCTGGTAATCAGATTACCAGTGCAGCCCTGGGGGAGGGGGTGCCACTAGAGCCACCAGGGATGCCCACCCATGACCACCAGGGATGCCCACCATGGCCACCAGGGATGGCAAACGGGGCTCAGAGAGCCTGCCAGTGGTGCCCCCCTATCAGTGCTGCCCACCAATGCCATCTATCAGTGCTGCCCACCAGTGCCCATTATTGCCATCTATCAGTGCCGCCCACCAGTGCCCATTATTGCCCACCAGTGCTGCCTATCAGTGCCCATCAGTGCCCCTCATCAGTGCCGATCAGTCCCGCCCATCAGTGCCACCTATCAGTGCCCATCAGTGCCGCCGATCAGTCCCCATCAGTGCTGCCTATCAGTGCCCATCAGCGCTGCCTATCAGTGCCCACCAATGCTGCATATCAGTGCTATCTATCAGTGCCACATATCAGTGCCCATCAGTGCTGCATATCAGTGCTACCTATCAGTGCCCATCAGTGCTGCATATCAGTGCCACCCCATCAGTGCCACCCCATCAGTGCCACCCCATCAGTGTCTCCTCATCAGTGCCTGTGAGTGTGGCGTCATCAGTGCTCTTTAGTGCAGGAAAAACGTATCCATTTACAAAATTTTATAACCTAAACAAAAAACTTTTTTTTTTTTCAAACTTTTCGGTATTTTTTTATTTGTGCACCAAAAAGAAAAAACCTGGTGGTGATCAAATACCACCAAAAGAAAGCTCTATTTGTGGGGAAAAAATGACACAAATTTGGTTTAGGTACAGTGTTGCATGACCGCACAATTGTCATTCAAAATGCAACAGCGCTAAAAGCTGAAAATTGGTCTGGGAAGGAAGGGGGTTTAAGTGCCCAGTATTGAGGTGGTTAAAGACTCTAAAAGACAAAAATACAGTCATTTTGACTAAAAAAATTTGTCAGACCTTTGGTGACTAAATGCAGTTATTTTGACTAAAGAAGGCTTTTTGGACACTTGGAAACCAAAATAGAGTCATTTTGACCAAAAAATATTTTCAGGCCAGTGGAGACTTAATGGCCAGTTTTTAGACAAATCTTGTCTAAAACCGGCTTTTTAAGGCTCTAAAAGACAAAAATACAGTCATTTTGACTAGATTTCTTTTTCAGACCTTTGGTGACCCAAATGTCGTTATTTTGACTAAAAAAGGCTTTTTAGAACTTGGAGAATAAAATAGAGTCATTTTAACCAAAAACAATTTTTCAGGCCATTGGAGCCCAAATAAAGTTATCTTGTCTAAAACCGGCTTTTTAGCCACTTTACCACCGGAGGATTTTCCTGCTAA